>NW_027256888.1:76392246-76672246 GCF_029215685.1 Pituophis catenifer annectens
CTGGAGCTGCTGAGCTATTAACCAGCCTCAAAGGCTGTGAATCTCACTAAAGATTAACTACTACTACTACTACTATTATTATTATTATTATTATTATTATTATTATTATTATTATTACGGTGATACCCATTGTCATCGGGGCATTTGGTATCATGTCCAAGAATTTTACAAAACACATCAAGAAATTGCAGCTTCCTGCAATAACACCAGCGGAACTACAAAAAACTGCGCTACTCGGAACATTGTACATCTTAAGAAGGTACTTGGTTGATACCTAGGACACTGGCAGCAACCTGTATCAACCATTAGCACCAGTCAATGATATTTGTGATGCATTTTTGAATGTTCAGTTGACTGAGTTTCATGTTTAATGAATAAAGTAAATAATACTAATAATACTAATAATACTAATAATGTACCAGGAGATACCAGACTCGAAGAAAAAGAACTGGAAAAGAATCACAAAATTTTGCAACCTGGCCATCAAAACTACACGGCTATGGATGAAACATGTAACAGTGATACCCATTGTCATTGGGGCACTTGGTACCATGTCCAAGAATTTTACAAAACACATCAAGAAATTGCAGCTTCCTGCAATAACACCAGTGGAATTGCGAAAAACTGCGCTACTTGGAACATCACATATTTTAAGAAGATACTTGGTTGATACCTAGGACGCTGGCAGCAACCCGTTGTCAAACATTAGCACCAGTCAATCCAGAGCTGGGTTTCAGCAGGTTCTGACGAGTTCTGGAGAACCGGTAGTGGAAATTTTGAGTAGTTCAGAGAACCGGTAGTAAAAATTCTGACTGGCCCCGCCACCATCTATTCTCTGCCTCCCGAGTCCCAGCTGATCGGAAGGAAATGGAGATTTTACAGTATCCTTCCCCTGCCACGCCCACCAAGCCACGCCCACCAAGCCATGCCATGCCCACCAAGCCACGCCCACAGGACCAGTAGTAAAAAAATTTGAAGCCCACCACTGAGTCAATTGTACTTGTGACACATTTTTAAATGTTCAGTTGACTGAGTTTCATGTTTAATAAGTAAAAGAGATAATAATACTATGGTTTGTCATAGTCACCCAATTGTTTAGACAGGATTGGGCATTTTTGTCTACCAAACGAGTCCTTTCCAAGGACCTGGAATAGGCCTGTTCTGTCCCCGTACCACACACGCACCCCCACAGATGGCCCGGAGTTAATAAGCCACACGACAAAACTCTTTGAAGATAAAGCAGGCAGCAACCCAGTGGCTAGCTGCCAATTCAGACTTTACTCACACAAAACAAAGATTAGACTGCAAGCATTCCGATAAAACAGGCAGAGTTTCAACAATACAAGGATTAATCCAAATGCAGTCCGATAAAGCAGGCAAAGTCCAGTAACGCAGAGATCATGGATTATTTCCAGTTTTTGCTCGTCACAAACTGAACCGGCCACCACACCCACATTTATACCCTGTGGGGTGTGGTCCAGTGACTCAGCTAATCTCTGGCACGCCTTCCCCTCTGCTGCGCACGCTTCTCCCTGCGCCTCTGCCGAGGGTCCAACCAGCACTTATCTTCTTTGTCGCTGTCCACCTGTGGCTGCGGGGATGTGCTTGGCTCTGAGCCTATCGTTTGGCCTTCGGTGTCCTCCGGAGGCATTGCCAGAGAGGAGGGTCCTGGAGAGGGAGGCCTTGCCAACTCCTCTCCCTCACTCTCAGAGTCTGCATCTGTCGATAGCCCAGGCTCAGGCAACGGAGCCACAACAAGGCCAATGGGGATCCTTGTTGGTGTTACAGGTATCCTTGCAGGATGTAAGCTGTTCCAAGAGAATCTGCCTTCTGCAATTGACTGATGGTGAATCTGTCAATGCCGATGGTGTTCAGCTGGTGCTTCAGCTGTTTTGGGATTGAACCCAAGGAGCCTATGGCTATTGGGACTACCTTTGCTTGCTCCTTCCACAGTCATTCTATTTCTATTCGCAGTCCTTTACGTTTATATGATCTTCCCCAGTTACTGAACTACAAAATACCCAATGCTTACTGCAACTTAAAATGAGGATTTTTAAATGGACGATTTGGATATTAATTAATTTAATTTTTTTTTCCCACCAAAGCTGTGAAGCCGGTTTGGTCAAAGGCAGCAGGAAAACTAATTCATCTGAGGAGATCAAGGGGCCAAGATGTGAATCAAAAGACTGACCCAGTCTTCTTTCTACATCAATCGGTTGAACGGGTGACTTGAGTAAGCCTGCAAGAAGAGAGTGATAAAAACTGACCTCCGTTACAAGGTTCTTGAAAGGAATGTTCTAAGGCCCACGGAAGAGGAATTTTAAAGGGGAGAAGGGAGAAATCTTGTCCTGCCCATGTTTTTTTCTTTGGATTGAAAACTCCTAATGTCTGGTTTGCCTTTTTGCTTTCTCTCACCACCCTCGTGTTTCTCTTAGAACAATCCACGACGAGGTAAAGCTACTGATGCGGAAATGAACAAAGCGAGATTCTAAGCAGAAGTAGACTTTGATGAATGGCTGGTTATTCGGTCTTACCTGGAAAAACAAGATTTTTGAGCAGGTACTACAAGTACGTTACGTTTTATAAGGTCTCCTGCCTTGTGCACGGGATTGGACTAGAACAGGGGTCTCCAACCTTAGCAACTTTAAGACTTGTGGACTTCAACTCCCAGAATTCCCCAGTCAGCTTTGAACCCTGAAATAAGCATTTGGCCTTATTGCCGTGCGCTCAAAAGCCCGATTGGGCTTATTATCAGGGGATGTCTTATTTTGGGGGGGAAACAGGGTATCCCATCTACAGGTAGCCTTGGATGTACGACCACAAGTTACGGGACCACCTACTACCACAAACAGCCTCCCACCGGCCGGTACGCTCTCATAGAGAGGGGCTCCTCTGGGTACCGTCAGCCAAGCAGTGTTGACTGGCGGCCCCCAGGGGGAGGGCCTTCTCTGTGGGGGCACCGACTATCTGGAATGAGCTCCCTCCGGAGATACGGAGGATCCCGGATCTGCGCACTTTCCGCCGTGCTCTTAAGACTCCTATTCCAGCAAGCCGGCCTGGCCTAATTTTCTCCCCTTTCTTTTAAATTTTTAAATTGAAATTTTAATTTGTTTTAAATTATTGGGATTTTTAATTGTCTTGGGTTAAATTATTTAATTTGGTTTTAATTATGTTTCTAACTTTTGTATTTATGTATTTTATTTTGTGCCTGTTCACCGCCCTGAGTCCTTCGGGAGTAGGGCGGTATATAAATTTAATAAAACATAAACATAAAAAACATAAACAATGGCAATTGCATTAAGTGAATCAATGATTTTCTAGGGCAGGGGTATCGAACTCGATTTCATTGAGGGCGGCATCAGGGTTGTGTTTGACCTCCGGGGAGGGGGAAGCTGGAAGGGCGTGGCCAGGGTGCGCGTGGCCAGCTTGACATCACTCGTATCAGGGGCGCCTGTGGCAGCCTGAGCGCTCTGCCAGCGAAAATGGGCTCCCGAGCGCCATTTTCGGCTGCGATGGCCTCCTGCAACCCTCTGCCAGTGAAAACAGGACTCTGGAGCAGTGGTGGGTTCCTCCCGGTTCGGTCCAGTTCAGCTGAGCCGGTAGTGGTGACGATATGACGTCACCGAACCGGTTCTCCCCCCCCGCCCTCCCCCCCCACGTTATTCTTACCTTTTATTTGGTCCCACCCCCAATCTATTGCTGCCTCCTGAGTCCCAGCTGATGACTAGAGGGAAAAAAACTGTTTAAACTCTTGCCGCGGGGCTTCAAAGGACCGTCCTACAGCTGATCAGTGTTAAAAGCAAACAAATGAGTCGGGTCGTAAGTGCGAGGACTGGTCGTAAATGCAAGGACCTTCCAGACATGACTCTGACCAGCTAGCCACGCCCACCTAGTCACATGACCTCCAAGCCACACCCACAAAATAAACCACGCCCACAGAACCGGTAGTAAAAAAAAATTAGAACCCACCCCTGTTCCGGAGGCCCTCCACAGCTCCCTTTTTGCTGGCAGAGGCACCGTGGGCCGGTCTTTCGCTGTTTCCAGGGAAACCCTGCAGGCCAGATCTAAGGAACCCTGCTGGCTTGCTCCAGCTCCCGGGCCTTGAGTTTCACACCGTGCTCTAGGGGCATGGTTTTGCTGGTTTCCGGCAAAACCATTGCAAAATGCAGTCATGTGACCATGGAATGCTGCTCACGGCCATCAACGCAGTTCTGTTGTCGAGTCACGTGACTGCAGAGGAGACCCGACCGTCAGAACTTCGAATCCGGGTCATAAATCCCCATTTTTTGAGTCGATCGTAAGCCAAGGACTACCTGTATTTTCAAACAGCAAGAAGCCACCCAGCAGTGGGCAAACAAGCAGACAGGTCTCACTAGGTTTGAGGTCCTGGCAAGTCATCAATTTAACCACTCTAAGGTAGACAGAATGCCGCTGCCTCCATCTGCGGGGAGCCCGGCTCCAATCTGGGATCAAATCCCAGGAGTTCACTCACCTGAGGCTTCCTGTAGCCTTTGTTTTCAAGGAATTGTTCGAAGGCATACGTTCCATGGAGTGACGATTCTAATTCCGCCTCAGCCTGCAAAGAGAATTCTGGTTCACTTTTCATGTCAAGAGACTGCTTAAATTCTAAGTAGTTCTCAACCTTTTCTTCACCACGGTTCCCCCTTTAAATACTTTTTGTGGCCAGGGGTCATGACCATGGACCACAAGACTTAGCTGTCAGGGTCCCCGATGGATGCCCTAATTAAATCGTGAGCCTCGAGCCAAGCTTCAAAAGAAATCCAGTTATTTATTAGGAGCTTCATGTCGGCACGTTCCAAGTGAAGTCAAAGCTGGCTGAGGAATTCTGGGAGTCGAAGTCCACAAGTCTTCAAGTTGCCAAGGTTGGAGACCCCTGGTCTATATAATACCCCAGAAGGTACTTCATATAACTGGAGAACAGGAAAGAAGATTACTATCCAAAGAAACAGTCCTTGGATAGTCCTAAAGAATTTGAAGAGCAAATCCAAGACAGAACTGGAAAAAAATTTAGGTAATAGGTGGTTTACTTGAAGACCTTTTGTTACCAAACTAGGTAACATCATCAGTCTAGAAGGGAGTGGGGTTTGCAAGGAGGAGGAGGATAGCTATAGGGTATACTTGGCACTTTTTGTTCTACCTCAGCTACGGACCCCAAAGAACGCAGCACACACAAACTCTATACAAAGCTTATTTTACTCAAAATAACTTAGTCTTTATCATTCAAAGGCTGTTAATGAACTGTCTTAACAGCCTACCAAAATTCTAAGATAAGGGAATCACAGTCTTACTAGAGTTGGCAGAAAGCCCAGAAGCAATTTTGCAGACACGAAGGAGAGTGAACTAAAGTTGTTCTCTACAGCTTGTTGCAAGCGGCGTTCTTCCTTAAATAGGCTAAGGGAGTGGCCAATTAGCCTCAAGCCTTACTCTTGAGGAGACCTCCTCCTGAGGAGCCACTCCTGCCTTTTGGCAGTTCTGCGCGCCCGTGCATCGAGAAGAGGCTCCTCCTGTTCGTCCTCTTCACTTATGGGAGCTTCTGGAGGTTCTGAAGGCCCTGGCTGAATCCCCGCCTCTGGCACCACATCTTCTCCAGCCTCCTCATTGTCTGACTCGAGCACCAGCTGCACAGGCTGCTGGCGCAGCACCACACCAGCCTCCTTGTTGTCGGAATCAGCTACAATCTGCACAGGCCATTGACGGGCCACAACACTTTCTGAGCTTGGTGGTTTTCTTGAAGACGTTTCATTACCAAACTTGGTAACATCATCAGTCTAGAAGGGAGTGGGGTTTGCAAGGAAGAGGAGGATGGCTATGGGGTATACTTGGCACTCTCTGAGCTTGGTGGTTAATAAAAAAAATATTTATTTATTTATTTATTAAATTTATTTATTCTATTAATAAAGAATTTAAACACAGTAAGTTTCAAATAGGGCTATAAACCACACCAGAAGTAGTGAGGAGAACCAACCCTGAGGGGAAACCAGCAAAGAATACAATGTGGAATGCTGTGAAGTTACCTTTTGGACAATCTTCTTCCTGGCGTTCAGGAAGATTTGCATACATTCAGGAATTTCTTCCTTCTCAGTTGCTCGTTTCTTTTTCCATGTCTTTGGAGGAAGGTACCAGGCTCCATATTTAATCTTTTCCCATTTGGGCTCAGAAGGGGTGAGCTAAAGACAAGAGATGTCAGTTTTTCCAGTGTCCTGGTCATTGACGCGTTTTCTGCACCCAAGACCGAGAGTCTTTTAGTTCTTTCATTCTTTGGGTTGCACAGAATAACAGAGTTGGAAGGGAGCTTGGAGCCAACTTTGTAGTTATTGCAAATAATAACCACTAGCTATAATAATAATAAAAATAATAATAATAATAATAATAATAACAACAACAACAACAACAACAACAACAACAGTCCTAGGTCCTTGGTTAGGACTCGAGCTGCTGAGCTATTAACCAGCCTCAAAGGCTGTGAATCTCACTAAAGATTAACTAATAATAATAATAATAATAATAATAATAATAACAACAACAATAATAACAACAACAACAACAACCACCACCACCATCCACTTAATTGTCAAAGCCCAAAGTCAAGGTTTCATTTTTCTCTCTCTTTCATGCAGAAAGTCCAGAAGCTGTTTCCAAACAACCACAAAACTATTTGCATTCTTGTCCTTCAATAGAATAGAATAGAAAAGAATAGAAAAGAATAGAATAGAATAGAGAATAGAGAATAGAGAATAGAGAATAGAGAATAGAGAATAGAGAATAGAGTAGAGAATAGAGTAGAATAGAGTAGATAGAGTAGAATAGAATAGAATAGAATAGAATAGAATAGAATAGAACAGAATAGACTTGAGTAGAGTAGAGTAGAGTAGACAGTAGAATAGAGTAGAATAGAGTAGAGTAGAGTAGAGTAGCATAGCATAGAATAGCGTAGAATAGAGAGTAGAATAGAATAGAATAGAATAGAATAGAATAAAGTTGAGTAGAGTAGAATAGAGTAGCATAGAATAGAGAATAGAGTAGAGTAGAATAGAGTAGAATAGAATAGAATAAAGTTGAGTAGAGTAGAATAGAGTAGAGTAGAATAGAGAACAGAGTAGCGTAGAATAGAGTAGAATAGAATAGAATAGAATAGAATAGAATAGAATAGAATAAAGTTGAGTAGAGTAGAATAGAGAACAGAGTAGCGTAGAATAGCGTAGAATAGAGAGTAGAATAGAATATAATAGAATAGAATAGAATAAAGTTGAGTAGAGTAGAATAGAGAACAGAGTAGCGTAGAATAGAGAGTAGAATAGAATAGAATAGAATAGAATAGAATAGAATAGAATAGAATAGAATAGAGAAAGGAATAGGAATAGGAATAGAATAAACAGAATTGGAAGAGACCTTGGAGGTCTTCTAGTCCAACCCCCTATGCAAGCAGAAGACTTTACACCAGAGATGGTGAACCTTTTTCTCCTCGGGTGCTGAAAGTGTGTGCACGTGCATAACAGCACACGCAAGCATGCCAACACCCATAATGCAATGCCCCCCATGCATGCGTGTGTGACCCCCCCATGCTCCCCCGCCCCACACGTATGCGCGCACAACCCCTCTTTTGATGCTAGCAGGCCTCCCTGAAGCCTCCTGGGACCAAAAATGGGGTGCAGGGGCTGCCCCACACCCCACCTTCTGTGCATTTGTGCGTGACACCCCCCCCCCACGCATGCGCATGTGCATGCACACGTGTCACACACACACCAGGGGTGAAATGCTCCCAGTTCAGACCAGCTCAGGCGAGTAGGTAGCGATGGTGGCGGGCAGTTCGGAGAACTGGTAGCAAAAATCCCTGCCCCCCCCCACCCGCCATGCCCAGCTGAGCCCCACGATCATCAGAGCCTTTTTTTCCTTTTAAATGGCTCTAACCAGCCAAGCTCTAACGATCCCACCTGAGTTGCCTGCCGATCAGGCAACTCAGCTTGGATCATCAGAGCCATTTAAAAGAAAAAAATTTTCGGCCGAAGAGGTTGTAGAAAAAATGCTTTTAAAAGCCTCTGATGATCCCAGCTGAGCCACGCGATCATCAGAGGCTTTTTTTTTTTACTTTTAAAAGCATTTTTTCGGCCAAAGAGGTTGTAGAAAAAATGCTTTTAAAAATAAAAAAAAAAGCCTCTGATGATCGCACGGCTCAGCTGGGCAATGGGGGGGGGGAGCAGGGATTTTTGCTACCGGTTCTCCGAACCACCCGCCTCCATCGCTACCAGATCGGGCGATCCGGTCTGAACCGGGAGCATTTCACCCCTGGTCCACCCTTCTTAAAACTTGCTGAGGCTGACAAACTTTGCCTACTTATTTCTTTTTATGTGACACGCACATTATCGAATCCCTCAATAATTATCTCAGTATCTGTTACCGTTCCGTTCATTTTGGCCTCCTTACCTTTGTGGTACTTTTCTTCCGGCCCGGGTGCCTCCCCAGAAATTGTCTCAGCTCCGCTGGTATTTGATAGAGCTCCACTATTTTAATGGGTGTGGCTGTCTTGATATCACTTTCGTACCTCGTGTCAAAGAGCTTCATGATGGTGTCTTCGTCAATGTTGTACTTTTCTCCTCCCTGGGATAATAAACCAAGAATACAAGTTCAGAAAACATTGCAAACACTCAGTCTAGGGCAGTGGTCTCAAGCTTGGCAGCTTTAAGATGCCTGGACTTCAACTCCCAGAATTCCCCAGCTAGCATCTATGAAAAACAGTAACTGTGAGAGGGATCTAGGAGTCTTAGTGGACAACCAATTCAATATGAGCTAGCAGTGTGCGGCGGCAGCCAAAAAAGCCAATGCAATCCTAAATTGCATTAACAGAGAGATACAATCAAGATCAAGGGAGGTACTAATACCGCTCTATAAAGCCTTAGTAAGACCACACCTAGTGTACTGCATCCAGTTTTGGTCGCCACAATGTAAAAAAGATGTGGAGGCTCTAGAAAGAGTGCAGAGAAGAGCAACAAAGATGATTAGGGGACTGGAGGATAAAACGTTTAAAACGGTTGCAGAAACTGGGTGGGTATGTCTAGTTTAATGAAAAGAAGGACTAGGGGAGACATGATAGCAGTTTTCCAATATCTCAGGGGCTGCCACAAAGAAGAGGGAGTCAAGCTATTCTCCAAAGCACCTGAAGGCAGGACAAGAAGCAACGGGTGGAAACTAATCAAGGAGAGAAGCAACTTAGAACTAAGGAGAAATTTCCTGACAATTAAAACAATTAATCAGTAGAACAACTTGCCTCCAGAAGTTGTGAATGCTCCAACATTGGAGTTTTTAAGAAGATGTTGGATAACCATTTGTCTGAAGTGGTGTAGGGTTTCCTGCCTGGGCAGGGGGTTGGACTAGAAGACCGCCAAGGTCCCTTCCAGAGGTGGGTTGCAGCAGGTTCTGAGCAGTTCTGCAGAACCGGTAGCGGAAATTTTGGGTAGTTCGGAGAACCGGTAGTAAAAATTCTGACTGACCCCGCCCCCATCTATTCTCTGCCTCCCAAGTCCTAGCTGATTGGGAGGAAATGGGGATTTTGCAGTATCCTTTTCCTGGAGAGGGGTGGGAATGGAGATTTTACAGTATCCTTCCCCTGCCACGCCCACCAAGCCACACCCACAGAACTGGTAGTAAAAAAAATTGAAACCCACCACTGATCCCTTCCATCTGTTATTCTATTCTATTTAGATACATTTATGGCACCTTAACCTATTATTTGAAAACTGTTTGAAACTGCAGATAGCCCTCGACGTACAACCACAATTGACCCCAAAATTCCTGTTGCTAAGCGAGACAGTTGTCAAGTGAATTTTGCTCCCATTTTACGACCTTCCTTGTCACTGCTGTTAAGTGAATCGCTGCAGTTGTTAAACTAGTAACAAGTTTGTTAAGTGAATCTGATTTACCCCTTGACTTCGCTTGTCGGATAGCCATAAAAACATGATCACATTACCCTGGGACCAGTGGTGGGCTCCTCCCGGTTTGGTCCGGTTCGGCCGAGCCGGTAGTGGGGACGATATGATGTCACCGAACCGGTTCTCCCCCCCCCCACCCACGTTATTCTTACCTTTTATTTGGTCCCACCCCCAATCTATTGCTGCCTCCTGAGTCCCAGCTGATGACTAGAGGGAAAAAAACTGTGTAAACTCTTGCCGTGGGGCTTCAAAGGGCCGTCCTACAGCTGATCAGCGGTAAAAGCAAACAAATGGGTCGGGTCGTAAGTGCGAGGACTGGTCGTAAGTGCGAGGACCTTCCAGAAATGACTCTGACCAGCTAGCCACGCCCACCTAGTCACATGACCTCCAAGCCACACCCACAAAATAAGCCACGCCCACAGAACCGGTAGTAAAAAAATTTAGAACCCACCCCTGCCTGGGACAGTGCAACCGTCATAAATATGAACCGATCGACAATCGTCTGAATTTTGATCACACAGCTACGGGGACGCTGCAATGTTTGTAAGTGTGAGAAATAATCATAAGTCACTTTTTTTTCAGTGCCGTGGAAACTTCGAACGGTCACTAAGTGAGCTGTTGTAAGGGCTACCTGTATGATTATGATACTGCTCTCTCACTATTGTTGTATGTACACTGAGAGCTTATGCACCGGAGACAAATTCCTTGTTCACACTTTGGCCAATAAAGAATTCTAATTCTATTGTTTTTAACACATAAAGTTAAAGGTAAAGGTTCCCCTCGCACATATGTGCTAGTTATTCCCGACTCTAGGGGGCAGTGCTCATCTCCGTTTCAAAGCCGAAGAGCCAGTGCTATCCGAAGACGTCTCCGTGGTCATGTGGCCGGCATGACACAACGCCAAAGGAGCACGGAACGCTGTTCCCTTCCCACCAAAAGTGGTCCCTATTTTTCTACTTGCATTTTTTACGTGCTTTCGAACTGCTAGGTTGGCAGAAGCTGGGACAAGTAACAGGAGCTCACCCTGTCACGTGGCATTAGGGGATTCGAACCGCTGAATTGCAAACCTTGAGATCGACACGCTCAGCATCTTAGCCACTGAGCCACCGCGTTCTGTTCTTAACACATGCTGTACTTCAGTTTTCTTTCTCTTTTAACAGTGCATAATGGTGGGATTACATTCACGTCTGTAGTGGAGGCATAGCTTAAAGCAATGTTGTGTGTTCTTCTTTAAACCTTCAAACAGGGTTCTCTCCCTTTTTTTTTTCTTTATTATTATTTTTAAACTTTTAAATTACTAACATTACAAACAACATATACAATATTTCACCCTGTGCTATACATAAGAAAGGAAGATTTGGTTCTTCGGATATATCCTCGTGATCGCCAAAATCCACGTTCTCAGGGTACAGGTACCGAAGCATCCAATTTTCCCAGCGCATAGTCCACAAATGGTTTCCAAATTTTCCAGAAAATATCTTCTTTATAGTCACCATTTCTAATTTTAATATCACATGTCATTTTATCGTTTAAAGCTAATTTCCACATTTCACAATACCATTCTTCTATTCTAAAATTCACATCTAATTTCCAATATCGTTCTCTGTCCGAGAGTTCTCTCCCATTAAAAAAAAAAAAAAAAGCTTTTATATATGGGTCAGTAATTGCTCAGGGCACCTTTCTTTTTCCTTTCCAACCACTGTGACTTTCACAAGAGTAAATCATGATTCACGACCAGAATATCCTAATCAGACTGTTCCGTCCATGCTGACTCACCAAGCTTCTTTAGAAAAATCCTTTCCTATTTCCTCTTTTTTTTTTTACCCGATTGCAAACATTTCAAAACAAATGTCAACGTTCTCCTTCGGTTTACATTTCTGCATTCTGATTTCCGAATTAACATCCCAGACTACTTCTGCTTAATCATGCGGCGTAACCAAAAGAGAGAAGCAAGATAAAACGTGACCTTCAATAGGAGTGCCGAAGACAATCCATGACCCTCTGATCTGGAGAAGTGGTTCAAAAGTCAAATATTTTCTAATATTTCACTGCAATAATGTCAGATAGGAATGATAGCTACAGGTAGTCCTCGACTTACAACAGTTCATCCGGTGACCTTTCGAAGTTACAACGGCTCTGAAAAAGTGACTTACGACTGGTTTTCACACTTACGACCAGTGGTACCATTCAAATAATTTAACGACCAGTTCTCTGCCCTAATGATGGGCTGGGTGGGCGTGGCCATAGTGGGCGTAGCCAGGGGGTGTGACAGGTAGCACTCGGCCTCCTGGACACCGCTGGGAGTAAAAACGGGCCACAGTGGGGGGCGCCACACCTCCCGCACCATGTTTTGGGCCTAGGAGGCCTCCCTGCACTTATCTACGAGCCTGTTGTGGCTCCGTTACCTGAGCCTGTGTCATCGGCAGGAGAGGACTCCGAGAGTGAAGAAGAGGAGTTGGCAAGGCCTCCCTCTCCAGGACTCTCCTCTCTGGCAATGCCTTTGGTGTCCGCCGAAGGGCAAGAGATAGGGCCGGGGCCAAGCACGTCCACGCAGCCACAGATGGACAGTGATGAGGGTAATGAGTCTTGGCTGGATCCACGCCAGCGTCGCAGAGATAAGCGCGCACAACAGAAGAAAGGGCGTGCCCGAGATTAGGCTGAGTCACTGGACCACACCCCACAGGATATAAAAGGGAGCGTGGTGGCCAGTCAAAAACTTGTGACGAACAAAGCTGAAAGCTTCCACACCATTCTGCATTGCCAGACTTTTGCTATAAGACTTTGCAGGATTATCTCTGGACTTGATTAACTCCATAATTATTGAGCTGTTTCTTTTGATGTATCAGAAGTGGGGAGAAGTTATCTCTCCTCTTCGTAAATAGTAAACTCTTGGCAGGCAGCCACTAGGTTGTTGCCAAGTTCCGTTATCATAAGGAAAAGGATTTTGCCAGCTGGTTTCGTCTTTAACTCTTGAACGTTTGTTGGTGTGTGTGCGTGTGGTTGGGGACAGAAGAGAGCCAAAATGGGGTGCGTAGGGACTCCTGGAAGGAGCGGGACAGGGAGGGGCAGGGCCAGCCAGCAATTTAACTACCAGTTTGCCTGAACCGGCCCAAACCGGCTGAATCCCACCACTTATGAATCCCACCACCGCTTATGACCATTTCAGTATCCCCATGGTCACGTGAACAAAATTCAGATGCTTGGCAACTGATTCATATTTATGACGGTTGTAGTCCCCTGGGCTCATGGGATCAGCTTTTTGCAAGCTTCTCACAAGCAATGTCAATGGGGAAGCTAGATTCACTTAACAACAGTGTTACTAATTTGACAACTGCAGGGATTCACTTAACAAATATGACAAGAAAAATCGTAAAATGGGGCAGAACTCCCTTAACAAATAACTCGCTTAGCACAGAAATGTTGGGCTCCATTGTGGTCATAATTCAAGGACTACCTGCATTGGTAGAACATTCAGAAGATTTATCCAGGTGCCCCTTCTGGTGGCCTTTAGTAGAGAGTTGCTGATATTTTGCATTTTGATTCAATTATTTGATTGATTGAATCAAATAGAATAAAATTTTCTTCTAATAGAAGAATTTATTCAATTTTTCTATTAGAAACATTTGCTTGTCGTCAATCTGGATTGTTGTTGTTGTTGTTCAGTTGCTAAGTCAGGTCCAACTTTTCACAACCCCATGAACCATAGCCAGGGATGGGATTCTATCGGTTCGGACCGGTTCGGGTGAAGCAGTAACTCCAACGATCAGCTGGAAGCAAACCGGTTCACTCCGACGATCAGGTCGGCCTGCCTCTGCGCTTTCCTTACCTTTATCTTCTCAGCTGATTGGGGTGGGAGAGCGGATTGCCGTGCCTCAGCTGTGTTACTCCCAAGTGGTAACACAGAAGATTAGTATTTGTAAAAAGTGCGAAGCGCGCGATCACCGAAATGGTTGTTAAGCAGGCAGCATCCCACCACTGACCATAGCAAACCAGCTCCTCTTCCCCCATCGTCCACTGTCCCCCAGAGTTTGCCCAAATCCATGTGATTAAATGAATGGTTCTAAGCAGTGGTGAAATGTAAAATTTGTTACTACCGGTTCTGTGGGCGTGGCTTAGTGGGGGGGGGGTAATGTGACTGGGTGGGCGTGGCCAACTTTTTTTTTTTTTACTTTTAAAACCATTTTTTCTACAACCTCTTTGGCTGAAGAGGTTGTAAAAAAAAAGCTTTTAAAAGCCTCTGACGATCCCAGCTGAGTTGCCTGATGGCAGAGGCTATTCTTCTTTTAAAAGCCTCTGACGATCCCAGCTGAGTTGCCTGATCATCAGGGGCTTTTTTTTTCTGTTAAAAACATTTTTTCTACAACCTCTTTGGCTGAAGAGGTGGTAGAAAAAATGCTTTTAAAAGCCTCTGACGATCCTAGCTGAGTTGCCTGACGGCAGAGGCTATTTTTCTTTTAAAAGCCTCTGACGATCCCAGCTGAGCCGCACAATCATCATTTACTTTTAAAAGCATTTTTTCAGCCGAAGAGGTTGTAGAAAAAATGCTTTTAAAATTTTTTTAAAAAAAGCCTCTGATGATCGCGCGGCTCAGCTGGGCAATGGGGTGGGGCAAGGATTTTTGCTACCGGTTCTCTGAACCACCCGCCACCATCGCTACCGGATCGGACGATCTGGTCCAAACCAGGAGCATTTCACCCCTGGTTCTAAGTTGAGGACTACCTGTATAAAAGTATCAAACCAGGGATGTGGATTGGCTTGCTGGATTTACATTGTCTGCTCAGTTGTGCTTGTGGTTCTCATTCAACTGGCTTTTACAGTTATTTGTACTTACCATTGCATTAACCCATTCACAAAACTCCTTTGTTACCCGCTTGACGTTTTCATCCAAAGGGGGAACGTAATCTATTTTAGCTGCCTGATGTCTCTCGGCCACCTTTTTCTTACTAAACCACGTGTAAGGGTTCTTTTTTGTGTGCACCCAGCTGCAGATACAAAAAGTAGAGTCTTGTCATTAAATGAACGAGACGAACATAAAACAACAACAACAAAAAATAATGCTAGAGTACTGGTAGTTTTTGACTTAACAACCATTTGCTTAGTGAATGTCTGTGGAGATTCTCAGTCATCCAGGTCGTGGTTGTCCCAAAGCTGCTTTTTTCAAGAGGCAACTGGACTTTTCTTGATTTTTCTTTGAAGACATTTCACTTCTCATCCAAGAAGCTTCTTCAGCTCGTATTGGATGGTAGGGAATGGAAGGATTTATATTCCTTGCAGACAGCCAGTCATTTGCATCCTTTTAGAGAGTCGTTGAGACCGCTTGGAGATTTATCTGTGTCATCAGGGTCACCTGATGAGTGTGGAGCAGGGGTGAAATGCCCCTGGTTCGGACTGGATTGCCTGATCCGGTAGCGATGGCGGTGCCTGGTTTGGAGAACCGGTAGGAAAAATCCCTTCGTCCCCACCCCCATGCCCAGCTGAGCTGCACGATCATCAGAGGCTTTTTTTTTTAACTTTTAAAAGCATTTTTTCTACAACCTCTTCCGACGAAAAAATGCTTTTAAAAGTAAAAAAAAAAAAGGCTCTGATGATCGTGTGGCTCAGCTGGGATCGTCAGAGGCTTTTCAAAGCATTTTTTTCTGCAACCTCTTGGCCGAAGATGTGGTAAAAAAAATGCTTTGAAAAGTCTCTGACGATCCCAGCTGAGTTGCCTGATCGGCAATGAGGCTTTTCAAAGCATTAGAAAAAATGGTTTTAAATGAAAAAAAAAAAAAAAGTTGACCACCCCCATCCAGTCACATTATCCCACCACCAAGCCACACCCACAGAACCGGTAGTAACAAATTTTACATTTCACTCCTGGTTTTGCTTCTCATCTAAGAAGCTTCTTCATCTCGGACTGGATGGTGGGGAATGGAAGGATTTATATTCCTTGCAGACAGCTGGTCATTTGCATCCTTTTTAGAGAGTCGTTGAGACTACTTGGAGGTTTATCTGTGTCATCAGGGTCACCTGAGTGGTGTGGAGCCTTCTTGCAACTGTTGAAAGGACTGTGTTGTAGATTGGAAATCAATGATGTCGTATCCCTCCCCCTCTGTTGAGAGAGGGCTGTTCAGTTTTGACACAGGTGGGCTCTTTGACCCCCCCCCTCTTTCAAACCAGAGTGCAAAAAAGAATGCAAATGACCACTGTCTGCAATCCTTCCCTTCCCCACCATCCAGTCGGAGCTGAAGCAGCTTCTTGGATGAGAAGCGAAACATCTTCAAAGAAAAAAACAAGAAAGTCCAGGTATCTCTCGAAACAAAAAGCACCTTTGGGCATTTGTTTAGTGATTATTCGAAGTTACAAGAGCACTGAAAAAAGTGGCCAAAGATTGGTCCTCACATTTACAACCAACTCAAGTGTCCCCCACAGTCTTAAGATCAAAATTTGGACACTTGGCAATGGATATATATATTTACAATGCTTGCAAGCGCACTGGGGTCATGTGATCAATATTTGTGATCTTTCCACCCGGTTTCCAACAAACAAAGGGGAAGCCTGGATAGCTCAGCAGACTAATGCATTGTAATTAACATCCAGCTGCCTGCAATTACTGCAGGTTCGAATCTCACCAGGCTCAAGGTTGACTCAGCCTTCCATCCTTTCTAAGGTAGGTAAATTGAGGACCCAATTTGTGGGGGCAATAAGCTGACTTTGTATAAATATACAAAAGTATGAAGGCTATTGCTTAACGCATTGTAAGCTGCCCTGAGTCTCCGGAGAAGGGCGGCATATAAATCAAATTTAAAAAAAAAAAAAAAGCCGGATTCACTTTAAAAATGTGTAATCCACTTAACAACGGCTGCGGTTCGCTTAACTGTCGTATCTTTTCATAAGGGCCTGAAGACATGGAAGGGGTCAGAGGTTCATGCAACAAGAATTCACCTCCATGTTCCTTCTCACCTTACCCCACAGCAAGAACCAAGCACTGCCCATTATTTGACTATAGCATGGGAATGGAATGGAATGGAATGGAATAGAATAGAATAGAATAGAATAGAATAGAATAGAATAGAATAGAATAGAATAGAATAGAATAGAATAGAATAGAATAGAATAGAATAGAAAAATGGAATGGAATGAAATGAAATGAAATGAAATGGATTGGAAGAGAAGAGAAGAGAAGAGAAGAGAAGAGAAGAGAAGAGAAGAGAAGAGAAGAGAAGAGAAGAGAAGAGAAGGGAATTCTTTATTGGCCAAGTGTGATTGGACACACAAGGAATTTGTCTTTGGTGCATAAGCTCTCAGTGTACATAAAAAGACAAGATACATTCGTCAAGAATCATAAGGTACAACACTTAATGATAGTCGCAGGGTACAAATAAGCAATCAAATCATACTAGGAAACTGTCAATATAAATCTTAAGGATACCAGCAAAAAGGTTAACAGTCATACAGTCATAAGTGGGAGTTGATGGGTGATGGGAACGATGAGAAGACTAATAGTAGTGCAGACTTAGTAAATAGTTTGACAGTGTTGAGGGAATTATTTGTTTATCAGAGTGATGGCATTTGGGGAAAAACTGTCCTTATGTCTAGTTGTTCTGGTGTGCAGTGCTCTATAGCGTTGTTTTGAGGATAGGAGTTGAAACAATTTATGTCCAGGATGCGAGGGGTCTGTAAATATTTTCACAGCCCTCTTTTTGACTTGTGCAGTATACAGATCCTCCATGGAAGGCAGGTTGGCAGCCATTATCTAATTATCCTCTGAAGCCTGTGTCTGTCTTGCTGGGTTGCATTTGATTTGTTAAATACTGCAGTAATGTAATCAAATATGAAGATCTGAGTCACACTTTGGAAGGGTCTAATCCGGTGCCACAAGAACTCACCTCCATGTTCCTTCTCACCTCAACCCACAGCAAGGGCCAAACGCTGCCCATCAGCTGGTTACAAATTGGTTCGCCTATTTTTTTTAAAAAAATATTTCACTTATATTGGTTAAATTTGCATTTTTACTTGTTTCACTACTCACGGAAGAGTGGAACTGTAGCTTCTGGTTGGGGGCACATCGTATTTCACGTGATACTGAGTAGGCGAAGGGATGGTCGCATCGTCTTTATTATAATCTGGCGATGTTCGAGTCAGCTGCATCTCAGGATCCAGGAGCTTCATCACATCATCAAAAAGCTGTCAGGGCACAGCAAGATAGGACACTGTTTCTCCTGTCTGAATCATCTCAAATTTCAGATGTGGGGGGGGGGGGGGAGAAGCATAGCAGGGTGTAAACAGCAAAATCAGACGGCAAGGAGCCCGTGGTTTTTGCTGCAGGTTGCATTGTGAGGAAGACATTGGATTGTTAAAGCCCTATGAAAATAAAGAGTTTACGAGAATAACAGAATAGTAAAGTTTGAAGGGACCTTGGAGGTTTTCTAGTCCAACGCCCTGCTCAAGTAAGAGTCACTATGCCAGTGATGGCTAACCTTTTTGCCATCGTGTGCCAAAGTGGGGGGAGTGTGAGGTAGTCGTGCGCGTGCGTGCCCACACCCATAATTCTGAGCCCTGCCCCCCCCCCCGTGCATGTGTGTGCGACCCCCCCTGCCCCGTGCTCCCTCCGCTTTTGGCATGTGATGACACGGTGGGCCCAGTAGGCCTGTTTTCCGCCCTCCCCAGGCTCCAGAGGCTTTCTAAGAGCCTGGGGAGGGCAAAAACAGCCTCCCCTGGGAGGCTGCTGACTTCCGGTGGGCCCAGAAGGCCCGAAAATCAGCTGGCCAGCAACCGCATGCGTGCTGGAGCTCAGCTAGGGCAACGCTTATGTGCCCACAAATATGGCTCCACGTGCCACCTGTGGTATGCGTGCCATAGGTTCGCCATCACGGCACTATGCCATTCCAGACAAATGGCTGTCCAGTTTCTTCCTAAAAGCCTCCAGTGGATATCCGGATTTGTAAAAATAATAAAGGCGGTATACAAAATAAATAAACGAATAAATCCATTTTACCTCTGGAGGCACACTCTCTTCCAGGTGTGGATAAAGTGCCAGTGGGTGCTGCTCCTGGGTGAGCTTGGCCTGACTCACGGAGTCTGTCTTGGTTTTCTGAGGTGTGGGGAGTCTGGAGTGAACCGCTGAGCGTTTCCTCAGCAAGTCTCTGGATTTGTAAGGGACAATCTGGGAAGAATCCAGTTTCTTATACTGTAGGATGATCGGATCGGGCCCTTTGTTGCCTTGAATTATTACGTTGTCCGAAGGTGGAGGACAGCCACTTCTGAAATCATCCAGGCCATTTTTCAGAAATCTCCATCGCTGGCCGTTGAGAGAATCCGAGAATCTCTCTTTGTTACTGGCCTGCTTTTGAAAGCACTTGGAAGGTAATTTTTCCTTGTACCTGGATGGAAAGAAGGTATGGCCAGCATTTAAAACAAATATCTCTTGGCTACGATACTTCACTAAAAATGAACTGGGAGTCTACTAGCTTTCTTACAATATTCACTTCATCAACGTTTTTGTTTGCGTTTCAACAAGGGACATACAGGTAGTCCTGGTTTGGCAACTGCCTCACTTAGTGACTGTTCGCAGTCGCAACGGTGACGAAGAGAAACTTTGCAACCAATCCTCGCATTGATGACCTTCGCAGATTTATAAAGCAAAGGGAAGCTCAAGGAAGATCATAGGCACGGCCACCATTTTCTTTAGAGATCACTTCACTTAACAACCGACTTGTGTTCACTAAATGGGGGCTAGGTCAGTAGTGGGATTCAAATCCCGTCGCTACTGGTTTGCTCGTGTGCAGAGACGTCCGCCACCGCTAACGGTTCCCCCGATCTGGGGCGAACCGGTAGCAACCCACCACTGGACTAGATGTATTTAGAGTTTGAGATAATCCTGTCTGGACTTGCAAGGTATTCAGTCTGAGCTACAAGCTATGATTGGATGATTCCCCTGTGTTAAGGTCACTTTCCCTGCCATTCCAGAGAAGCAATTGCAAATTGCTTCACTTCATAGGGTAGTTTGTATGTACCGTGTTTCCCTGAAAATAAGACCCTGTCTTATATTTTTTTGAACCCCGAAATAAGCACTTGGCCTTATTTTCAGGGAGGTCTTATTATTTTGGGGAGCAAGATGGGGCTCCTCTTGCCGTCTTACCTGATTTCGAGCTCTGTCTCCCTAACCCTAAGTCAGTAGTGGATTTCAAAAATTTTTTACTACCAGTTCTGTGGGTGTGGCTTGGTGGGCGTGGCATGGCTTGGTGAGTGTGGCTTGGTGGGTATGGCTGGGGAAGGATACTGCAAAATCCCCATTTCCTCCCAATCAGGTGGGACTCAGGAAGCAGATGGGGGCGGGGCCAGTCAGAGGTGGTATTTACCGGTTTTCCGAACTACTCAAAATTTCCACTACCGGTTCTCCAGAACTGGTCAGAACCTGCTGAAACCCACCTCTGCCCTATCCAGAGGAAATGGCAGGGACTGACTGCGCATGCGTTTAAATATTTTCGGCGAGGGCTTATTTTTTTGGCGGGGCTTATTTTAGCGCAGATGCTCAAAAGCCTAATTGGGCTTATTATCCGGGGATGTCTTATTTTAGGGGAAACAGGGTATGTATCAGTGGTGGGTTGCTACCGGTTCTCCGAACCACCCACCACCATCGCTACTGGATCGGGCGATCCGGTCCGAACCGGGAGTATTTCACCGCTGAGGCATGGGTATCTTACAAGGAAAGGATTGTGAGTTTACATTCAACAAACCAGATTGTGAAGAGTATGGCTACTGTCCAAGATTAAAACTAGCCAAGAATCAAGTAAACGATACCCCCAATCATGAAACTAGTAACGCAGACAAATCAGCTAACTGTAAACAATAGCCTAAGCAAGAAACCACAAAGAACATTCCCACCAATGCTGACTAGACAAGCCACTAATATATAAAAATGAGAGCAAACCTTACTCCCTTTTGGCACTGATGACATTACCTTGGTTTGGTAATGAAATGTCCGCAAGAAAACCAACAAGCTCAGACAGCACCAAGGATCCCGTAGTCCAACTCTCAAATATTCTCTTCTATCAGGGCTACCATCTCTGTATTGCAAAAACTACGCAACCTCTAGGTGTCAGCAAAGACTTCTTGAAATAAGTCTTTCTTGAACCATGACAAGCTCCTTTAGGCTTTTCAATAAGCTAGTGGAGCGTCCTTGACTGAATTTGTTCTGACCTTGTGGGGTCCTTGGTGGTCTCTGAGTTTGGTTATTTTCTTGCAGACATTTCATTACCCAACTAGGTAACATCATCAGTGCTAGAAAGGAGTGGATTTGCTCCAGGGGTGGGATTGAAAAAATTTAGCAACTGGTTCTCTGCCCGGTTGCTGGGTGGGCATGTGTTGTGGCTCCGTTACCTGAGCCTGTGTCATCGGCAGGAGAGGACTCCGAGAGTGAAGGAGAGGAGTTGGCAAGGCCTCCCTCTCCAGGACCCTCCTCTCTGGCAATGCCTTCAGTGTCCGCCGAAGAGCAAGAGATAGGCCCGGGGCCAAGCACGTCCATGCAGCCACAGATGGACAGTGATGAGGGTAATAAGTCTTGGCTGGACGCACGCCAGCGCCGCAGAGATAAATGCGCACAACAGAAGAAAGGGTGTGCCCGAGATTAGGCTGAGTCACTGGACCACACCCCACAGGATATAAAACGGAGCGTGGTGGCCAGTCAAACCTTGTGACAAACAAAGCTGAAAGCTTCCACGCCATTCTGCATTGCCAGACTTTTGCTTTAAGACTTTGCTAGAAGTATCTCTGGACTTGATTTAATTCCGTAATTATTGAGCTGCTTTCCTTTGATGTATCAGAAGTGGGGAGAAGTTATCTCTCCTCTTCGTAAATAATAAACTCTTGGCAGGCAGCCACTAGGTTGTTGCCAAGTTCCGTTATCATAAGGAAAAGGATTTTGCCGGCTGGTTTGATCTTTAACTCCTGAACGTCTGTTGGTGTGTGTGCGTGGGGTTGGGGACAGAACAGCGTGGCCATGGTGGGCGTAGCCTACTCAGCCTCCTGACCACGGTGGGAGGCCATTTTCACCCTCCCCAGGCTCCAGAGGTTTTGTTTGAGCCTCCGGGAGGGTGAAAATAGCCTCCCCCGGGCTCCAGAGGCCCTCTGGAGGCCGGAAATGGGCCTGTTTCAGGACTTCCGGAACTTCCAGGAGGCCCGTTTTTCGCCCTCCCAGAGCCTCCGCGTGGGCCCTGCACTTACTTGGCATCCAAAACAGGCCACGTGGAGACTCCTGGGAGTGGCAGGGTAGGTGGGCATGGCCAGCCAATCCTTGCAACTACTGGTTCAGTGAACCAGATATAAAATTAGCATCTGGTTCTCCTGAACCGATCCAAACTGGCTGAATCCCACCACTAATTTGTCCTCCACTCTCCACTAAAACACAAGCAAGACATTGTGTAGGACAAAGAGGCAGAAGTCTAATAATCGCACCTATGAACAGCAACTAGCAGTCCGAAGACGTCATGAAAATTCCTTAATTTCACAGCACGTGGACAGACGTAACCATAGCTTCAACCGGGAAACTGTGAGCTTTCTACACCAAGCCCAATTTCTGATCTTGCCTTATGTCCAGATGTCAAAATAGGTTTGTTTGGTTACAACAGAGGCTTTAGTACCAGCCAATGGTGGTTTATTCAAATAAACCATGTTTAAGCCCTTTAATTTAGGTCATTGTTTTGAAGACGGCTTTAACAGGGATTGAGTCAGCTTTCAAGGTCCTACATTTCATAAAATAAGTCCTAGACTGGCTGTCCACCCGCAATGCTTGCCGCAAATGGCCGTCCGTTCCTTCTCACCCACACACTTAATCGGCTTACTCTTACTTGCTCACCAAGGGGCAGGATACATGTTGACTGGCATTAGGGCAAGCTTTTGCAACAGCTGACCAAAGGGAACCAGCTGCCTCTGTTAAAAAGGACAGGATAGAGCTAAGGATGCTTGTCTCCAAGCAACAAGATGCTTGAGTCAACAATTTGTTCCCGTTGCTAGGAGACAACAGCAAAGCCATGGCAACCATAGAGATGAGCAACTGCCACACTGGCTTGGGCCTACTTGCTTTTGCTAGAGAAGCCTTCTCCACACTGATGTTTCCTAGATGTGCTGGAAGAAATGTTTCTTGAATAAATCCAACTTGGCTACTGTGCCGAGTGGGAATTCTGGGATATGTAGTTCCTGATCCTTCCAAAGGTCATGAGGCCACCTGGCAGTCAAAGCCAAGGCCTCCCCACTTCAATCCTTTGCAAGCATGGATGCTTTATTTATTTGATGGGCTCAGAGGTGGCTCCAGTTGAAGAAAATAGCAGCAGTCATATCCCACCAAGCACTTGGATTAAAAATGTTGCATAAGAATAAAATCAAGAAAGCCCCAAGGACCCTTAATAAGAATTCACATATATACATGCTCCTTCACAGAAAAGCAAAATAAAAGTAGTCCTTGATTTACATCTGCAATGGAACCCCAAACTTACATTGCTAAGCAAGGCAGTTGTTAAGTGAGTTTGGCCCCATTTTACACACAGTTGTGTTGGAAGAAAAACCCAGATCCAGTTCCAAGCCGGGAATGAAATGGAATCTGATAGGAAAGAAAGATTTATTGATGAACAGAACCGCCAACAGCTTGCGGTTCTGGGGCAGCTGACGAAATGGAGTTGAGAGTGGGTGGGTTTTTTATACCGTCTTGATTCCTGGGGGTCATGTAGGGGTCATGGCTGGCTCTATAGGCAAAAGGGGAAATGCAAATCCTAGGTGTTTGTCTGAGCTAATCTTGTCAACCTTTGGCTTGCCTAATTGTGTGGCTTATCTGGAGTCTCCATCTGACCCAGTCTTTCTGAGTGGATTACCAAATCTGCATTTTTAAAAGCTGGCCTCCTCAATTTCTGCTTGGGGCAGGGAGACTGGGGCTGGTTTCTGCCTCCCTTAAAATTTTTCTCCATTTCTCCTTTAGGGGAAATATTCTCTCCTGCCTTTTTAATATTCCCCAGAATATTTCATTCTTTAGGTAGGCGGTTGGGTGCTGACTTTCTACAGTTGCTAAGCGAATCACTGCAGTAGTTCAGTTAGTAACATGGTTGTAAAGTGACTCTGGCTTCCCCATTGACTTTGCTTGTCAGAAGATCCCAAAAGGGGATCACATGATCCCGGCACACTGCAACCGTCATAAATGTGACCATGGTGGTGCTACAATGGTCGTAAGTGTGAAAACTGGTCATAAGTCGCTTTTTTCATTGCTGTTGTAACTTCGAAAGGTCACTCTAACGAAACGGTTGTAACTCAAGGACTTCATGTATTCATTCATATGAAAATACAGCCAATCAGCAATTAAATTTGTTGATGCAGGTAGGCCCCAGTGGCGTCCTTTCCTTCTTGATGGCTTAATTGGAGGCAACAAGTTTTGTTTTGCTGAAAGAAAAAAAAATATACAAACAATACTTGGGCTTTTTAGCTTTGTGGAGGCATTGTTTTATTGCAATCAACTGAAACTGAAATGTTTATGAGCACTTAATGAATTACGGCGGGGAAACCCCACCCTACTTCTCTGTCTTCCTACGCAGAGACAATATATTGCCACCTTCTCTTTTGCAACCATCATGCATTTCCCACCAACATTCAGTGAAAAATTTCAGAGACTCCAGAGAGCTTCTTCTTTTTCCATGTTCCATTCTTGCTGCTTATGGGCTGCTTATGCCCCTAGTCCCTGGGAATCAGAATCTCAGCTTGAATTCTATATATGTTTGTGGTTTGTCATGGGAGAGAAAAGCAAATATTAAAGACAATATTAATGTTTGTGTCCCCACGGCCTCAGAATACAATGTTAAAGAAATTAAGATATACAATAGTGTGCATTGACATGGTATCGGACCAGGAGTGGGTGCTATTTACCTTTACTACTGGTTTACAACGGGAGCATGCACAGGTCGTCCATTATGACATCCGGGCAGGTGGGCGGAGCCTCCCGCCCAGGGGTGAAATGCTCCTGGTTCAGATCGGATTGCCTGATCCGGTAGCGATGGTGGCGGGTGGTTCAGAAAACCAGTAGCAAACATCCCTGCCCCCCCCGCTTCCATGCCCAGCTCAGCCGCGCAATCATCAGAGTCTTTTTTTAAAAAATTTAAAAGCATTTTTTCTACAACTCTTCCACCGAAAAAATGCTTTTAAAAGTAAAAAAAAAAAAAACCTCTGTTGATCAGGCAACTCAGCTGGGATCGTCAGAGGCTTTTAAAAGCATTTTTTTCTACAACCTCTTCGTCCAAAAAGGTTGTAGAAAACATGGTTTTAAAAGTAAAAAAAAAAAAAAAAAAGTTGGCCATGCCCACCCAGTCACATTACACACACCCCCACTAAGCCACACCCACAGAACCGGTAATAACAAATTTTACATTTCACCACTGCTCCCACCGCTTTTACTACCAGTTCGCAAGAACCGGACAGAACCGGGAGCAATCCACCACTGTATCGGACTAAACTACTATACGGGTTTTCAAGAGGTTAGCAAATTCTTCATACTGGCGAAGAATTTGCTAACCTTATAGAGAGAAGCCAATTTGGTTAGGAGTTTTTTTTTTTAAAAAGTGAGAGCAGTTTCTTGTTTGCCTATTTGTCTCTCTTATTTGTTTGTTTATATCCCTGCTTTATTATTTTTATATATAACTTAATGTGGTAAACATTCATAATACTATGCCTTCCTCGTCCTAATTTTCAAGAACAACAGCCTTGTGAGGTGGGGTAGACGGAGAGAGAGAGAGTGACCGGCCCAAAGTGCCTCAGCTGGTCTTCATGCCTAAGGCGAGACTAGAACTCACGGTTTCCTGGTTTTTAGCCAGGTCTTAACTTTTAGACTAAATCAATCTCTCTCTCTCTCTCTCTCTCTCTCTCTCTCTCTCTCTCTCTCTCTTCCCACCCTCCCTCCCTCTTTCTCTCTCTCCTTGTTGCCGACAGTATATAAAAAAATGAAAAATGATTTGTAATATCAGTTGATGAACTCTCCTTTTGGTATGTCTACGAATGAACTTTTATCAAAAAGGTCTTTCAACTCCAATGTTCGAACTAGGAAAAAAGGGAGAACCTGCTGGAACATTTTTAGTTATTGAAATATTTGTTCTAGTTTTTTAAAAAATAAAATAAAATTACTGTACTGTATTAAATCTCATTTTTGAATTTTCACATCATTCCTTATGTAGTTATGCAACTACAATAGTAATAATAAGTAATAGTTAATAAATAGTAATAGTAAAGAAATGTAATTAATTACACAGATGAGTTACAGATTATACTGCTATATATATATATAATTACATGTATGTAGTCTATTCCTTTGCCTTTTTTCTTACTTTTCCTGTCACTTTTATTTAATAAAAATTAAAATTATATATAAAAATAAATTGAAATAAATACACTGGTACTTGGGGGGAGGGTTTTAAAAAAAATATTTTAGCCATATAAACAGGCTAATGTTAGAATTGTAACGACCGATCCTTCAAAGTAAGGTTAAGATATTTGTACTCTGACAAGGTGGTTTTATTTTGGAAATGTAATTATGAAATTACATGTCATAAAATTAAATTACACATGAAATTATAAATTATCCTTCCTAAGCACATTTGAGGGAAGTGTAAATTATTCATACACATTTAGTATGTAGACTTATATGCCTGAGGTAATCCTTGATTTACAAGGTCACCAAAATTACAAGACTATTCAAAGTCTGAAAAAAGCGAGGTATGGCTATTTTTCACACTTACAACTATTATTTATTTATTTATTTATTTATTTATTTATTTATTTATTTATTTATTTATTTATTAAATTTTTATACCGCCCTTCTCCCGAAGGACTCAGGGCGGTGAACAGCCAAGATTAAAATACATACAATATGAAAATTAAAATAATTTAAAACATAATTAAATCAATTTGGCTTCCCCAATTTAAAACCCCTTACCCATAAAATTAACCAATTAAAAATTTTAAGCCAGCCCGGCTTGCTGAAATAGAAAAGTCTTCAGGATCCGGCGGAAAGTACGGCGGTCTGGGATCAGTCGTATCCCCGGGGGTAGCTCGTTCCAGAGGGCGGGTGCCCCCACAGAGAAGGCTCTCCCCCTGGGGGCCGCCAGTCGACATTGTTTGACCAATGGCACCCTGAGGAGACCCTCTCTGTGGGAGCGTATTGGCCGGTGGGAGGTTATCGGTGGCAGAAGGTGGTCTTGTAGATACCCAGGCCCTAAGCCATGGAGCGCTTTAAAGATGAGAACCAATACCTTGAAGCTTACCCGGAAGACCACTGGAAGCCAGTGCAGCTCGCACAGGAGAGGTGTTACATGGGAGCGCCATGTCGCCCCCACAATCACCCGCGCGGCTGCATTCTGGACCAGTTGGAGCCTCCGGGTGCTCCTCAAGGGGAGCCCCATGTAGAGAGCTTGCTACAATACACTACAGTATTGCAGCAAGCCCACAGTCATGTGATGAAAATTCAGCCGCGTGGCAACTGACATGTATTTATGACGGTTGCAGTGTCTTGAGGTGATGTGCAGGGGTGGGTTCTATTTACCTTTACTACCAGTTTGCATTGTGCTTGCTTTGCTTGCATGCAAGCGCGCATGCTCTTCTGCGCATGCGCAGATCACTTCTGATGATGTCCAGGTCAGTGGGCGGAGCCTCCCGGCGATTTTACTACCAATTCTTGCGAACCGGTCCGAACCAGGGGCAACCCGTCACTGGTCACGTGATCACCTTTTGCGACGTTGTGACAAGTAAAGTCAATGAGGAAGCCAGATTCACTTAACAACTGTGTCACTGATTTAACAACTGCAGTGATGCACTTAACAACAGTGCCAAGAAAGGTCACAAAAAGAGGCCAAACTCACTAAAGAACTATCTCACTAACAATGGAAATTTTGGGCTCTGAGGCCTACCCGTACTTACAAACACATACCTTATACACAAATACTAATATCAGAGGTGGGTTTCAGCAGGTTCTGACCAGTTCTGGAGAACCGGTAGCGGAAATTTTGAGTAGTTTTGCCAGTAGTAAAACTTCTGACAGGCCCCGCCCCCATCTATTGTCTGCCTCCCAAGTCCCAGCAGTAACCTTTCCCTGGAGTGTGGGGGGGGATGGAGATTTTACAGTATATCCTTCACCTGCCATGCCCACCAAGTCATGCCATGCCTACCAAGCCATGCCACGCCCACCAAGCCACACCCACAGAACCGATAGTAAAAAAATTTGAAACCCAACGCTGACTAATATGCATATATGGAGAAGAGAAGAAAACTGACATTTGGAGAGATAATGTTATAGCCGAGGTGGCGCAGTGGTTAGAGTGCAGTACTGCAGCTACTTCAGCTGACTGCTAGTTCAGCAGATCAGCGGATCAAATCTCACCGGCTCAACGTTGACTCAGCCTTCCATCCTTCCGAGGTGGGTAAAATGAGGACCCAGATTGTTAGGGGGCAATATGCTATTTAATATACTGTCTTTGGTATAAGCCGCCCAGAGTCCTCGGAGAGTGGGCGGCATAGAAATATGATAAATAAATAAATAAATAAATAAATAAATAAATAAATAAATAAATAAATAAATAATACTATCAAGGTAATTTTTTTTTTTAAAAAAAACACCTTTTGCAAGGCTGAACTTCTGTGGTTCAAAAATATAGCTGTGCTGCTGATATTATAAATCCCAGAACACTTTTTTTGTTTAATGGAACACACAGTTCAGATCAAAATAAATTCTGAAATCTTCCTTTAGCTCGTAACATTTGGGAAGAGACTAGACTGCTATCTGTCAGAAATGGTGTAGGGTCTCCTGCTTCGGCGGACTAGATGACCTACAAGTTACCCTGTTTCCCCCAAAATAAGACCTCCCCTAATAATAAGCCCAATCGGGCTTTTGAGCGCATGCGATAAAATAAGCCTTCCCCCCAAAATAAGCCCTCCCCGAAAATATTTAAATGCAGAGCTGGAAATCAGGTAAAACGGCAAGAGGAGCCCCATTTGCTCCACATGCCCCAAAATAATAAGACCTTCTCGAAAATAAGGCCAAGTGCTTATTTTGGGGTTCAAAAAAAATATAAGACAGGGTCTTATTTTCGGGGAAACACGGTACTATTGTGTTCAATTTCTACTCCAAAGTTAAGAAGCAAGCTAATGGAAACCAGGTCCCCAAAAGAGCTAGCCATATTGAGAATCCAAGTATTGGCATCGTGTTTCAAGGTACTGTTTTTAATTAAAATACAAGTGGTCCTCGATTTACAACCATCTTTATTTTAGGTCATCTTCCAACTCTTGTTAATCTGTTAAATCTGTTAAAATCGGTTTCCTGATCTGTAAGAATCAAAATCTACCAACCTGCTTCCTTATAACAAATGCGTGTTCCGAAAGGGACCTCATTACGCATCGCATTATAACCTTCTTGCTTAATTTATTCTTTTTCAATCCTTAGGAAGGGCAAAGAGCTACACAAAACACTGAGGAACTGGAAACTCAATTCAACCACAGGTTTCTGAAATGTTAGCAGCATCACCCACGCATTTTCTTACGTAACCTTGCAACACGTTTTAAAATGAGGACAGAGATGCGCAGGAAGCAGAGTACCATTTCTGCGGAATTACAGTATACAAAGTTGGAGAATTCTCGTTTTATATCGATGGTGAGATGGGTTTTTTTTTTTATCTATTAACAGGTTTTTCGAGCTGTCTACTACTTTTATCCTGTTTGTTTGTTTGGATAGACTGGAAGAGCTAGTTTGGCAGAGTTTGGCAACAATGAAATACAGCAAAATGGAAATGAAAGAAAATAAACTTTATTTTTTTTTGAAAAAAATGGATGACGATCAAAAGAATTCCCCATTCAACAAAGTGGTGCCTGGAAGGGTCAGGGAATCACTTACCCAACTCAACTTTGTCCCTGATCTCTCCAATTTATTTAAAATGAATATTTATTTAAATTATTTTTTTTAAAATGGCTGAAAACTTCTCACTTGGCCCATATAGAATATAGGTAGTCATCAATTTATGACCCCAATTGAGCCCAAAATTTCTGTCACTAAGTGAGACATTTGTTAACTGAGCTTTGCCCAACTTACGACCTTTCTTCCCACAGTTGTTAAGTGAATCACTGCAGTTGTTAAGTTAGCAACATGGTTGTTATGTAAATTTGGTTTCTGCATTGACTTTGCTTCAGTGGTGGTATTCAGCCGGTTCGGATCGGTTCAGGTGAACCGGTAGTGGCAACCTGAGGATGGACCTGCCCACGAGGGGTGGGTTCTATTTACCTTTACTACCAGTTCACAACGGGGCTGCACGCACGTGCTCGCTTCGCTCGTGCAAGTACTCTTCTGCGCATGCGCAGAAGTGTTCTAATGACATCGGGGTCAGTGGGCGGAGCCTTCCGCCGGTTTTACTACTGGTTGTATAGAACCGCTGCGAACCGGGGGCAACCCACCACTTCTGTCCACCCGCCCTGGCGCTATGCCATCCTATTTAACCACGTTTTCTAAGCCGCGCGCATGCATGCAAGGCCATTCATGAGAGCAAAGCGCATGTGCGGCAGGCTGCGTGCATGCACAATCACATTTTCGGTGTGTGGCATACCGGTGGTAAAATTATGTGAAACCCATCTCTGCTTTGCTTGTCAGAAAGTCACAAAAGATGGTCACATGATCTGGGACCTCAGAACTGTCATAAATACCTGCCTGTTGCCAAGCAACCAAATTTTGATCATGTGACCATGGGGATGCTGCAATGTTTGTTACATGTGAAAGATGGCCATAAGCCACTTTTTTCAGTGCCGTTGTAACTTCAAACAGTCACTAAATGAATGATTGTAAGAAGTCGAGGACTTTCTGTGTTGATTTAGGCTCAATTAACAAAATTTTCAGAGTTTGATGGGAGTTACTTTTTTCCTCCCACTTATCCTCAAGGGAATCAAGTTGGAGCAATCTTGAGTTTCCTCCTGTTGTGGCTCTGTTACCTGAGCCTGTGTCATCGGCAGGAGAGGACTCCGAGAGTGAAAGAGAGGAGTTGGCAAGGCCTCCCTCTCCAGGACCCTCCTCTCTGGCAATGCCTTCAGTGTCTGCCGAAGAGCAAGAAATAGGGCCGGGGCCAAGCACGTCCACACAGCCACAGATGGGCAGTGATGAGGGTAATGAGTCTTGGCTGGATCCACGCCAGTGTCGCAGAGATAAGCGCGCATAACAGAAGAAAAGGCGTGCCCGAGATTAGGCTGAGTCACTGGACCACACCCCACAGAATATAAAAGGGAGCGTGGTGGCCAGTCAAACCTTGTGACGAACAAAGCTGAAAGCTTCCACGCCATTCTGCATTGCCGGACTTTTGCTATAGACTGGATTATCTCTGGACTTGATTGTAATTATTGAGCTGTTTCTTTTGATGTATCAGAAGTGGGGAGAAGTTATCTCTCCCCTTTGTAAATAATAAACTCTTGGCAGGCAGCCACTAGGTTGTTGCCAAGTTCCGTTATCATAAGGAAAAGGATTTTGCCGGCTGGTTTGGTCTTTAACTCTTTAACGTCTGTTGGTGTGTGTGCATGGGGTTGGGGACAGAACATCTCCTAACCCTTTCCTGCCCTTCTGGGCCAGTCCTTTTATAACACCTTCTCCCTATCTTCTTCAAGGCTATCTCTTATTCCTCCGTTTTGTCATGATATGACTAATAGATGTTCTCACCCGTTAGGGAAGAGGGCAACCTACCCACTCGGTTTATCACATGCTTATCACACGCTTAATCAGATCAGCACAATTTGGCTGTCACTCAGAAAACATGCAGGAAAAGCAGGGCAGGGATTAGCCACGGAGGAAGTGAATCTCACGCTGGCTCAGAGTTCTGCCGACTCAAAAGACTTGAAGACAGAGGAATTATTGAGTCTGTCATCTGCAGCTCTATAACTGTCTGGTTTGGTTCTGCAACTCAACAAGACAGACGCAGACTTCAGAGGATAATTAGGACTTCATTGGCATCCTTCAGTCTCAAGAGACTATGGTATCGTGCTCTGGAAAGAGGTCCTAAAACAGCATCTGGTGTGACTAAACAGGCCAATTCGAGAGCGGCAATCCCTTCCACACTGAGGGCAGATACATTCTGTCCCCTGCCCAGCCCCCAGATTTCACTGGTTCCGGGACTGCCTCTTTTCCTCAGTCTGCCGAACAAGCGTCTCTTCGAATGGGAGAAGGCCATGCTGCGTCTTTAGCCTCCAAGCTGAACGATCGGAGATCAAGGTTTCCCAGTTGTTAATGTCTATTCCCAGGGCCTTTAGGTCCCTCTTACAGATATCCTTATATCGTAGCTGTGGTCTCCCTCTGAGGTGCTTTCCCTGCACTAATTCTCCATACTGGAGGTCTTTTGGAATCCGACCATCAGCCATTCTCACAACATGTCCCAGCCACCATAGACGTCACTGTTTCAATAGTGTTTACATGTTAGAAATTCCAGCACATTCCAAGACTGCGCTATTTGGAACTTTGTCCTGTCAGGTGATGCCAAGAATACGTCGGAGACAGCGCGTATGAAAGGTGTTCAACTTTCTCTCCTGCCGTGTGTAGAGGGTCCAAGACTCACTGCAGTACAAGAGTGCGCTCAGGACGCAGGCTCTATATACCTGGATCTTTGTATGTTCCGTCAACTTCTTATTAAGCCCTACTCTCTTTGTAAGTCTAGAAAATGTGGTGGCCGCTTTACCAATATGTTTATTCAGCTCAGTATCTAAAGAGAGAGTGTCAGAGATAGTTGAGCCGAGGTACACAAAGTCATGGACGACCTCCAGTTCTTCTGCCGAGATTGTAATACAGGGAGATGAATCTACGTCCTGACCCATGACTTGTGTTTTTTTCAGGCTGATTGTTAGTCCAAAGTCTTGGCAGGCCTTGCTAATTAGTGAATTAGAACTGCAGAAAAAACAATGGCTACCAACCTGCCTTCCATTGAGGACCTGCATACTGCACAAGTCAAAAGGAGGGCTGTGAAAATATTTACGGATCCCTCACATCCTGGACATAAACTGTTTCAACTCCTACCCTCAAAATGACGCTGTAGAGCATTGCACACCAGAACAACTAGACACAAGGACAGTTTTTCCCCAAATGCAATCACTCTGCTAAACAAATAATTCCCTCAACACTGTCAAGCTAGTTACTAAGTCTGCATTACTATTAATCTTCTCATGGTTCCTATCACCCATCTCCTCCCATGACCGCATGACTGTAACTTTTTTGCTTGTATCCTTATGATTTATATTGACTGTTTCCTAATATGATTTGATTGCTTATTTGTACCCTATGACTATCATTAAGTGTTGTGCCTTATGATTCGTGATGAATGTATCATGTCTTTTTATGTACACTGAGAGCATATGCACCAAAGACAAATTCCTTGTGTGTCCAATCACACTTGGCCAATAAAGAATTCAATTCAATTCAATTCAATTCAATTCAATTCAATTCAATTCTACTCTGCTCTGCTCTGCTCTGCTCTGCTCTGCTCTGCTCTGCTCTGCTCTGCTCTGCTCTACTCTACTCTACTCTACTCTACTCTACATCACTAAGAGGAAAGTGTTAACATATGTCTCCGTTGGCAACAGAAATTTTGGGCTCAATTGTCATAAATTGAGGAGTACCTGTATTCTGTTTGGGCCAAATAAAGATGCAGGGGAATTGCTCGGATACCAGCTTTTGATGTGCTTTTCTGTACTACAGTGCAGGTAGTCCTCGACTTATGTCCACAATTGAGCCCAACATTTCTGTTGCTAAGTGAAACATTTGTTAAGTGAATATCGCCTGATTTTACAACCTTCCTTGCCCACAGTTGTTAAGTGAATCAATACAGTTGTTAGGTCAGTAACAGGGTTGTTAAGTGAATCTGGCTTCCTCATTGACTTTGCTTGTCGGAAGGTTGCAAAAGGGGATCACGTGATCATGGGACATTGCAACCGTCATAAATACGAGTCAGTTGCAAAGCATCTGAATTTTGATCATGTGACCACGGGGATGCCGCAACGGTCATAAGTCAGTTTCTTCAATGCTGTTGTAAGTTCGAACGGTCACTAAACAAGTGGTTGTAAGCAATGGTGCGATTCAAATAATTTAACAACCGGTTCACTCCCCTAATGACTGGCTGGGTGGGCGTGGCCATGGTAGGCGTGGCCAGAGAATGTGACTCGGCCTCCTGTACCCCTCTGGAAGCAAAAATGGGCCGCGGGGGAGGGGATGTGCCACACACCCCAGAGCCCCATTTTGGGCCTAGGAGGCCTTCCTGAAGCATCCTGGGAGCGAAAAAGGGCCAGGGGGGTGTGCCGCACCACCCCCACACCCCATTTTGGGCCTAGTAGGCCTCCTTGCACTTACCTGAGAGCCAAAATAGGGCGTGTGGAGACTCCTGGAAGGAGCGGGGCGGGGCAGGAAGGGACGGGGCCCAGCCAGCAATTTAGCTACCGGTCCGCCCAACCTGGCCCGAACCGGCTGAATCCCACCCACTGGTTGTAAGGACTACCTATATTGTCCTACCTTTCTTACTTCTGTTATGTCACAAGATACTGCCCTATTTTTTTAGCGTGCTGTTCATTGGAGGCAAGTGGATTGGTTTCCAAGCCTTAGGACTCTGACCAGGTATCTTTAAGGTGCTTTGTTTGCCTTTCCTTCCACCCCACAGCTAGGTCTCTCCCAAGACACAAAAAGCCACAGAGAAAAGGGAGGCTGCAGATACCCACAAAAGGGAGGCTGTGGAGAAACTCCGCAGAGGTGTTTACAGGTACACAAAATATGCTCGAAGCCCAGGAAACTCAAAAAAGCATTAGGAAGAAACTCAAGACCGGCTCCACCCTTATTTTCTGAATTATAAGTGGGAGGGATGGAAGAACCAATTAGGCTTTCAAGAGTCCGTTGTTTTAACCTATATTGATGGGCTGTATGCTAAAATAAAGCCAGGTCATGGCACACACTTGAAAGTAAATCAGGAAGATTGTAATTGTGGAGTGTGCCTGGCAAGAACAAAGAATGCTTATCTGCAGGAAATATGCATGTGTAAATCTTGTAACAATTCTGGGTAGTTAGAAAGCTGATAAAAGTAACAAGAGTTAGACAACTTGCAGGCCTCAGCTAAAAATTAGGAATACAGATGGCCTGCAGCCAATAAAATGTGAATTAGATAACTCCTGGGGCCAAGTTTTAGGAATAGGGACAGCCAGAGACCAATAGAACAAATTGTAGAATTATTACTAAAATGTTTATTAGATGATATTTCTCATTATCCTCCTTTGTCCCACCTTCTCCTTTAGTGAAAATGTATAAAGCTTTCTTAATCCTTTGTTCTTGGTTCTTGGCATTTTGGCCAGGAGCCCTTTTTCCTTGGAGTACTCCAATAAAAAGCAATCAGAAAACTTGCACCTCGTGTCTGACGTTCATCATTGGCTTTGGTACCAGATCCGAATTGGAGACAACAATCTCAATAAAACATAATTCCAGTGAAACTACTAAAGTCAGCGTCCTGGTTTGGCCTACCTTGAAGGGCTGAGATATTTGTGCAAGTAGCTAGGTACTTAGGGAGTGTAGTGTGTAATTACCATTCAAAGTTACTACGGCAGTGTATCAGGCTTCTCCATTGAGTTTGCTTGCCAGAAGGTTGCAGAAGGAGATCAAATGACCTTGGGACACTGCAACCGTCATAAATACGAACCAGTTGTCAAGAGTCTGAACTTTGATGACATGACCATGGGAATGCTGCAATGGTGGTTAAGTGTGAAAAATGGACACAACTTGCTTTTTTTAGTGCCGTTGTAACTTTGAAGTGTCTTCTTCTTGTGCTATATCCGTCATCGGATGTTGGCGATCCTGTTTTTATCAGCAGCCACATGAAAAAGGGCTGCTGAGTTTTGTCCAAACCAGTCCCTTAGATTTTGAAGCCATGATGTTCTTCTGCTTGGATCTCATTTGCCTTCAATCTTCCCCCTGGAGGATTAGGTGAAGGATGCCGTATTTTTCTGGGTGTCGCATCACATGTCCAAAAGAGCCTTGGTAGTACAGTGATCTAAAGCACCCTGTTATTAAGACCAGCTGCCTGCAATTACTGCAGGTTCGAATCTCGCCAGGCTCAAGGTTGACTCAGCCTTCCATCCTTTCTAAGGTAGGTAAATTGAGGACCCAGTTTGTGGGGGCAATAAGCTGACTTTGTATAAATAGACAAAAGGATGAAGGCTATTGCTTAGCGCATTGTAAGCTGCCCTGAGTCTCCGGAGAAGGGCGGCATATAAATCAAATTAAAAAAAAAATAGTCTAACTTTTGCTTTTTTATAGTTTTGATGATTTCCCTTGGCTTTCCCAGGCGTCTTATCACCTCCTCATTTCTGATTTTGTCAACCCAGCTTATACGTCACAGCCGCCCGTAAATCCACATTTGAAATGCTTCTAGTCTCTTCAAGTGGTTTTCTGTCAGAGACCAACTCTCCACTCCGATTCTCCCCAATCTGGGAGCTCCGAGGGGGAAGAGGGAACGGAGCTGTCAGAGATACAGTATTGTGGCTTTTCGGCCGCTGGCCCCTCCAGCAGCCGAATCAGAGGAGGAGGAGGAGGTGTAGGAGTCAGGGTCAGCATCAGGGCAACCTGGGAGCTCTGAGGGGGAAGAGGGAATGGAGCTGGCAGATAGAGAGATAGAGGCAGAGCCATCCATCAGCCTCCAGATGGAGAGGTAACAGCCCTGAAGGTCCGGAAGTGGCTGATGAGGAAGAGGAGGAACAGCTGGATCCTGTGCCTGATGCGCAGATGCACAGAAGGCAGAGGAGAGGAGAGCAGCGAGACGCTATGGGCCGGTCATCGGGATGGAAGAGCCACCGCTGCTAGCTAAGTCTTTTAGCTCTGGGGATAAAAGGCAGGGGCCGGAGACAAATAGGTTTGGCAGATAACTATTCATCTCCCTGTTCGTCAGCCACTGATAGTCCAAACTTCTGAATCCTGTCTGGAACTTTATCGGAATTCTTTCGTGGCGCTGAGAGTCGGCACTCCTTCTGTGTGTGTGTGTGTGTGTGTGTGTGTGTGTGTGTGTGATGCTGGAAACAAGCGAGCACATTTTGCAGGACTTCCTTTACGAGTGTGGGGAGAGAGAGAGAGACTGCTGGTATGTTGGGGCCATTTCAGGGGAAAAGTGTTGTGATCTAGGCTCACTTAGTCATTACAGGACACAATTAGTCTCAAACAAAACTATTTTATTATAACAGCTGAGAATTACTTCACTCCCAGCTTAGTCCAAGTTAATTCTAAAACAAGTCCTTCAGAAAAAGTCCTTCGGCTTATCACAAACCTTTATCTTTTTTGGCAACCTGCCACAGGCCTTTTCTGGCAAAGCCCCACAAAGTTCAGAAACAAGAGACCCCAACTGGAAAACAGATTTAACAACGTTGCTTTCCTACAAACAGCCCAAGAGCTTTTGCTGCTCTTTTAAGCCTTATGGGAGGGGCCAATCATCTCCTGGCCTTACTCCTGAGTCGTCCTTTTTGCTTTAGCTGCTCTTGCCTTCTGGCAGCTCTTCGCATGTGTGCACTAGGAATAGGCTCCTCCTGTTCCTCTGCCTCTCTGCTGTCCGCCTCTGGAGGCTCCGGAGTCCGCACATCACTCCCAGATGGTCCTGGCCCCATCTCTGCTTCCGATGCAGAGCCTTCGTCCGGGCCTTCCCCAGACTCCAGGACTGGCCCATGTTCCTTCCCAGACTCCTCACTTCGCGGGCTGCTGGCGGACCACAACAAAAAGGGAGAGAACTTACCACAGGCACTTAGAGACTTTGTTAGCCTGCTGTGTGTGAGAGAGAGAGTGACTCTGGGCCAGGACTCCTGATACTCCTAATAAAGGGAACGTTTAGTTACAAACAGTGTGTTTGTCATATTTGGGAGCCGGGTCAGAACAACGTGACTGGACATGGATACTTTTTAAATAGAAGTGACTCTTGTGATAAGTTTGGGCTTTGAGAAAGATTTATCCATCTGCTCTCAAGCTTAGAATAGAATAACAGAGTTGGAAGGGACCTTGGAGGTCTTCTAGTCCAACCCCCTGCTTAGGCAGGAAACCCTACATCACTTCAGACAAATGGTTTATTTATTTATTTTATTTTATTTAACTTATATACTGCCCTTCTCCCAAAGGACTCAGGGCGGTGAACAGCCATAATATAACAATGTACAAAATTGAATTTAAAAGCAGATTAGAATCATTAAATCATAGGCCGAATTTAAAACTCTCATTTTAAAACCAATTTTAAAACCCCATTAAAACCAAATTAAAATCATTTATCCCATCAGAGCAGCTTGCTGGAATAACAGGGTCTTCACTGCACGACGGAAGGCGCGGAGGTCGGGGATCCTTCGTATGTCCGGGGGTAATTCATTCCAGAGGGCAGGGGTCCCCACAGAGAAGGCTCTCCCCCTGGGGGTCGCCAGTCTACATTGTTTGGCTGAAGGCACCCTGAGGAGGCCCTCTCTGTGTGAGCGTACCGGTCGGTGGGAGGCAATCGGTGGCAGAATGCGGTGTTGTAGATAGCCAGGTCCTAAGCCATGGATAAATGGCTGTCCAATCTCTTCTTAAAAACTTCCAGTGTTGGAGCGTTCACAACTTCTGGAGGCAAGTTGTTCCACTGATTAATTGTCCTAACTGTCAGGAAATTTCTCCTTAGTTCTAAGTTGCAAGATTCTCCTGCCTTTTTCTCTGGTGCCCAGAAAAATCCATTTCGAGAGTATTTGACAAAAGGGAATCCATTTTTGCACCTCTGTTTCTGCGAGGATGTGGCCGAAAGAATCTCTGCTGTGAACGAAACTTTTGCTCGGCATTCCCAGATGGGTTCCTGTGGTTTACCAAGGACGCTTGCAGATAATAACACGATTCTCTATGGTTCCAGCATGTTACAGGTTTACTCTTAGTCTTGCAGAATAAACCAAAGACATTGTGCCTTCATTAAACTTAGGAAAGACTTCGGTTGGGATGATTGGCACAACCTGAATTGCAAGAATGAGCAAGGAGAGTGAGGTGCTAAAAATAGCACTTTGGTAGTCCTCAATTTATACAGGTAATCTTCGATTTGCAACAGTTCATTTTGTGACCCTTGAAAGTTATAACAGCACTAAATAGAAGCAAAAAGATGCAAAATCATATGGTTTCTATTTAGAAATGACAGATCTGGATAGGATACTCATGGGAACAGAGGGCAAAATAATTAAAAAATGTATAACTTTGCTTAGTATTGAATTAGAAGAAGAGCAAGTAAAAGGAACAATGATTGCATGGGCAAAAAATTGTGGATACTCAATTGAACTTGATAGATGGCAACAGTTATGGGAAAGGAACTATAAACTAACAATGTTGACTGCATATAAAGAGAATCAATATAAAATGTTTTACAGATGGCATATGCCTCCAGAAAAATTAGCAAAAACGTTTAAAGATAAATCAGCTCAATGTTGGAAATGCCACCAAATACCCGGATTTTATTATCATATGTGGTGGACTTGTCCAAAAACTAAAGATTATTGGAGCAGAATTAAGATATGGATAGAAAAAATGATTCAACAACATATTGATTTAAAACCTGAGTTGTTCCTACTGGGTATCCTACCAGAGAAAATTAGTAAAGAAAATGTATATTCGATTATACATACTGTATAGTAACTACAGCAAGAATAGTATTTGCACAAAGCGGAGAAAATCCCTTTAGAAGGGGAAGTAAACAAGGCATTACGAACTCTAGCTGACCAAATTATGGAGGCTGAAGCCAAATACCCCAATTCACTGGCCATTATTTTGGGAGCTCTAAACAAGGCAAATTTAAGGAAAGAGCTACCAAAATACTTTCAGCATGTCAATTGTCCCACTAGAGGCAAGAATACTTTAGACCATTGCTACACGACACTAAAAGATGCTTATCGGTCCTTACCACAAGCAGCTGTGGTACACTCTGATCATTCCATGATTCACCTTGTACCTGCTTACAGGCAAAAACTTAAAACCACAAAACCAACAATTAAATCAGTGAAGACATGGACGGAGGAGGCAAAGTTAAAGCTACAGGCCTGCCTTGATTGCACTGATTGGAATGTTTTTGAAAGTACCTCTGCAGACTTAGATGAACTCACAGAGGCTGTAACATCTATATGTCAGCTTCTGTGAAGACCTATGTTTACCCACCAGGAACGTGCGAATATACAGTAACAGCAAACCTCGGTTCACAGCTAAACTTAAGCAGCTACGTCGTTCCAAAGAGGAAGCCTACAGAAAAGGTGAAAAAATGCTGTACAATCAGGCCAGAAATGTATTAACAAGAGAGATCAGAGCAGCAAAAAGAAGCTACTCTGAAAAGCCAAAGAATCAGTTCTCAACAAATGAACCAGCAAACATGTGGAAAACTCTTAAAAATATCACCGGCTAAGGCAAACCTCCTTCCCAGGCTGAAGGAAACCAGCAACTGGCAAATGACCTGAACGTGTTTTACTTCAGGTTTGAAAGGAAACTACAGCCACCTATCTCCACAACCCCCATCTCAGACACACCAACAACAGCCAAGCCTCCTACAACTGACCCCATCCCATTGGGTTCACAACCCCTAGTGATCACAGAAAAGGAAGTGCAAGACCTATTTCACAGACAAAAACCAGGAAAAGCTCCAGGCCCAGACAAGATAATTCCTTCTTGCTTAACAGTCTGTGCTGGCTGACCAATTGGCTCCCATCTTCACCCATATCTTCAATAAATCACTAGAGATGTGCTATGTTCCTTCTTGCTTCAAATGCTCTACTATCATCCCAGTGCCGAAGAAGCCCACCGTCAAGGAACTGAATGACTACAGACCAGTTGCTCTAACATCTGTAGTCATGAAAACCTTTGAAAGGCTAGTGCTGTGCCACTTGAAAATGATCACGGATCCGCTGTTAGACCCCTTGCAATTTGCATACCGAGGAAATAGATCGACAGCTGATGCTGTTAATATGGCTCTGCACTACATCCTACAACATCTTGAATCTCCAAAGACCTACGCAAGGGTCCTCTTTGTAGACTTTAGTTCAGCATTCAATACCATCATTCCAGACACACTTCTAACTAAACTAAACCAGCTACAGGTACCTGAACACACCTGCAAGTGGATCATAAGCTTCCTAACAAACAGGAAGCAGCAGGTGAAGCTAAGCAGAATTGCATCAGATACCTGTACAAGTAGCACAGGGGCCCCCCAAGGCTGTGTGCTCTCCCCACTTCTCTTCTCTCTGTATACCAATGACTGCATCTCTAACGATACATCTATTAGACTACTGAAGTTCACAGATGACACAACAGTGATCGGTCTCATTCGAGACAATGATGAATCCGCATACAGACGGGAGGTTGAACTTTCCCTTACTTTCCCTACCGGTTCGCAAATATGCTTGCACCGTCGTCTGCACATGCACAAAACATGCACATGTATTTTTATCGATCGCTGTTCACCGCCCTGAGTCCCTTAGGAATAGGGCGGTATATAAATTTAATAAATAAATAAATAAAGCCTTTTGCTCATGCAAAATGATGCAAAAAAGCAACATCATGACATCTGCGTGGGTGGGCGGAGCTTCTCGCAGCCACCTCTACCGGTTCGCCCGAGCTGGATAGAACTGGTTGAATTTCACCTCTGCACCAATTTCTGACATGAGTGACATCCAGCTGGCCATGCCCATCCTGGCCACACCCACCCTGCCCCCCCGAAGTCAAACACAATCTTGATGCGGCCCTCAATGAAATCCAGTTTTATACCGCTGGTCTAACTGGCTGAGGAATTCTAGGAGTTGAAGCCCACCCATCTTAAAGTTACCAAGTTTGAAAAACTATTGTAAGTAATCATGGCATCTGTGCCAAAAGAAAACATATTGCATCATTTTTTAATTAGTATATTGACTTGTCAGCAATATGCAAACTACCCATGTCTTCCAGATCCACTCCTTGATATCTGGTGCAATATTATATTTTCAATTTCTCATAATAAATCTCTAGGCAGTTCCCACACCCAGCTGATGTTCGAAAGCCATGCCATCTCTGGATTTGTTCTGTTTTACTTCAAAGGAGTACAAAGGAGTACAGAACATTTTGTGAATGTTCTATACAAGAGAAATATATTCTCAGAGAACGGAGGTGTTTAATTGTAAACTCTCCTCTTTTCCTGTTTCTCTGTTTAAAATTCCTAAACTGGGAAAAGAGTCCCTTTTATTAAAAAAAAATTTTTTTGGATTTATATGCCGCCCTTCTCCGGAGACTCAGGGCGGCTTACAATGCATTAAGCATTGGGAGTTGAGCGGCATAGAGATGTGATAAATTAAATTAAATTAAATGGCTTTACCCACCTGTGTATAATATTAGTTTTGGTGATGGAAGCACCTGTGGAGGTAGGTCAAAAAACTCTCAAAATGGCAGCTGTGATAGTAATCCAGCCAGTAGTGGGATTCAGCCGGTTCGGGCCGGTTCAGGCGGGCCGGTAGTTAAAATTGCTGGCTGGCCCCACCCTACCCCTTCCAGGAGTCCCCACATGTCCCGTTTTGGCTCCCAGGTAAATGCAGAGAGGCCTCCTAGGCCCAAAATGGGGGGTGGGGGGGCGCATCCCTTCCTGCCGCCCATTTTTGCTCCCAGGGGGGTACAGGAGGCCGATTCTGCCTGGCCACGCCCACCATGGCCATGCCCACCCACCCAGTCATTAGGGCAGAGAACCAGTTGTTAAATTATTTGAATCCCACCACTGAATCCAGCCCCTTACCTATGTGGACATTTTTTTTAAAACCAACAGCCATTATAAATTAGAAACTGAGATAGAGGTGTACAAGGACTCAAATTCCTTTAAAATTAACTTGCAATCCAGATCAGGACATGATTTTGACCCAGAATCAAAAGGGGCAAGCAAATGAACGGAAACGTTTCTCAGTATTTTGAAGAGAAGAAGAAAAAAAGTCCTATTCCATCTTTGCAGTGAAGGGCAACGTATGTTCTGCGTGCAAATAAAAACAGGAAGCAACCATGCCAGCCAAATTTTCTTTTTCTTAAAAAAAAAAAAACCCATTTCTAGAACGCTTCGCTTCAAAACGTTATCCTCTATTTTGTTCTTCCCCTTTTCTTAGAGGTACAGGAGAAAACAGCTGGGAGAGAGAAAAAGATGAAGAAATAAATGTTATTAAGCAATCTCACACTCTCGCCTGTTCTCCGGAGCCAATTTCAGCCTCCCTCACAGCTGGGTTTCGGTAAATTTTTAAAACCAGCGAAAACTCCATAATCCGGCCTGTTTCGTCTATTTGGATTATTCCCGCATCAGCCAGGAGGTTTATTTGAGCTGTGGTGGCGCAGTGGTTAGAATGCAGTATTAAAGGTGGATTCTGCCCACAGCCAAGAGTTCGATTCTGACTGGCTCGAAGCTGACTCAGCCTTCCATCCTTCTGAGGGCGGTAAAGTGAGGATCCAGATTGTTGAGGGCAATATGCTGACTCTGTAAACTGCTCAGAGATGGCTGAAAAGCATTAAGGAGGGGTATATAAATCTAATTGCTGCTGCTATTTTTTAGATTTATATACTGCTTTTTCTCTAACTCAAGAGAGTTTATATGGGGATTGCTGTTCATTTTATCTATGGAGATTCTCAGTCATCCAGGTTACGGTTGTCTCAAAAGTGCTCTTTAAAGAGGCCACTGGACATTGTTTCTCCTCAAAGACGTTTCGCTTCTCATCCAGGAAGCTTCCTCAGTTCTAAACAAAGAAAGTCTAGTTGCCTCTTTGGAAAAAAAGCACCTTAGTGTTGTGGCCCATACGCGGCCTGTGCAGCTGGTGGCTGATTTGGACAGCGAGGAGGCTGGTGTGGTGCTGCGCCAGCAGCCTGTGCAGCTGGCGCTCGAGTCAGACAATGAGGAGGCTGGAGAAGATGTGGTGCCAGAGGCAGGGATTCAGCCAGGGCCTTCAGAACCTCCAGAAGCTCCCATAAGTGAAGAGGACGAAGAGGAGGAGCCTCTTCTCGATGCACGGGTGCGCAGAGCTGCGAAAAGGCAGGAGTGGCTCCTCAGGAGGAGGTCTCCTCGAGAGTAAGGCTTGGGGCTAATTGGCCACTCCCTTAGCCTATTTAAGGAGGAACGCTGACTGAAGCAATTTGCAGGGAACAACTTCGTTCACTCTCCTTCGTGCCTTGATCTTAGTTCTTTGCAAATTGCTTCTGGGCTTTCTGCCAACCATAGTAAGATTAAGATTATTTATTCTTTGGATTCTTGTAGGCTGTTAAGAAAGTTAATTAACAGCCTTTGTTTGGAAAAAAAGTTATTTAATTTAGTAAACTAAGGTTTGTACAGACTTTGTGTGTGCTGCGTTCTTTGGGTCCGTAGCTGGGGCAGAACACTTTGGGATATTTATTTTATCCTCACAAGAACTGGATTAGGAGGAATTAAAAGTCACTCATCCAGTGGGCTTTGAGTTCTTAAAACTGAGATTTTCCCATGCCTACTTCAACATCATAATCTCTACACCACACTGTTTGATATATGGATTTCTAAAGCAGGTGCTACTCCATTCACTCCAGTGTTATTTAGTTAGTTAGTTGATTAGTTAGTTACTTAATACAGGGAAGGTAAAGGTTCCCCTCGCACATATGTGCTAGTCATTCCCGACTCTAGGGGGCGGTGCTCATCTCCGTTTCAAAGCTGAAGAGCCAGCACTGTCCGAAGACGTCTCCGTGGTCATGTGGCCGGCATGACTCAATGCCAAAGGTGCACGGAACGCTGTTACCTTCCCACCAAAGGTGGTCCCTATTTTTCTACTGGCATTTTTTATGTGCTTTCGAACTGCTAGGTTGGCAGAAGCTGGGACAAGTAACAGGAGCTCACCCCATTACGCGACACTAGGGATTCGAACCGCTGAACTGCCAACCTTCTGATCGACAAGATCAGCGTCTTAGCCACTGAGCCACCATGTCCCTTAATACAGATAGTCCTCAACTTACAACTGTTCAAAGTTACAACTGGAAAAAGTTATATCTGACTGATATGACAGTGATTCACTTAACAACGGTGGCAAGAAAGATGGTCGTAAGATGGGGCAAAACTCACTCAGCCACTCTCTTGCTTAGCAATGGAAATTCTGGGTTCAATTGTGGTCGTAAGTCAAGACTACCGATTTCCTAATGCAATCAGGAAAAACTCTTGGTGATTCATAAACTGGCTGTAATTATGTGTGGAAATGGGGGAGATAAAGGGTAGAGGTACTGCCTAGGGAATGATCAGATAAGCGTATAGGGAGCCCCACAAAGGATCCACCCTACACTCCCAGATTGTAAAAGAGATGGTGGGAGATTTGTACTTTCAAATTTGCATGATTTTGTTCATGTAGCCTCACCATAAAATAGAATAAAATAGCTCATCTATTTCCTGTTTGGTCTATTTCAGGGGTCTGCAACCTTAAACACTCAAAGAGCCATTTGGACCTGTTTCCCACAGAAAAGAAAACACCGGGAGCCACAAAACCCTTCCCGTGCCTGACTATTTCTTGAGCGACCACAAAACTAGCATATGTAGTTGAATTAAACGTTCTGTTTTCTTCTGAAACTTTTTTGAATGACAGGGAGCCACAGCAGAGGAGTGAAAGAGCCACATGCGGCTCCAGAGCTGCAGTTTGCTGACCCCTGGTCTATTTAATAAGGCTGACAGTGGCTACCCTTAAAAAGATTATCTGGATGCTTCAGCTGGCAAAAAAAAAAATGCAGCTCCGTGGGCAAGTTATGTGTGTGGCCCTAGAACAAGGGTGGGGAACTACGGCCCTTTTATGAGTTGTGGACTTCAACTCCCAGATTTCCTGAGCCAGAATGGAAGTTGAAGTCCACAACTCATAAAGGGGCCCATCTGTGCCCTAGAAGGACATACACCAAGAGCCTTGGTAGTACAGTGGTCTAAAGCAGTGGTCCCCAACCCCCGGTCCGCGGACCGGTGCCGGGCCGTGGAGTACCTGGCACCGGGCCGCACAGCGGCCGGGGGACATGAACGCTCCAGCGCAAAGGCTCCTGGGCCGTGCGCAATGGGCCGTGCGCAAAAGCTCCTGGGCCGTGCCCGCACCCCTGCGCGCGCTCAGCGGGCCGCGGCGATAAAAAGGTTGGGGACCACTGGTCTAAAGCACCCTGTTATTAAGACCAGCTGCCTGCAATTACTGCAGGTTCGAATCTCGCCAGGCTCAAGGTTGACTCAGCCTTCCATCCTTTCTAAGGTAGGTAAATTGAGGACCCAGTTTGTGGGGGCAATAAGCTGACTTTGTATAAATAGACAAAAAGGATGAAGGCTATTGCTTAGCGCATTGTAAGCCGCCCTGAGTCTCCGGAGAAGATTATATCCGGAGATATAAATCAAATTAAAAAAAAAAAACATGATACATTGGTGAGCTGCTTTGGTTGCCATTTTGTTTCTGGGTTCAGTTCAAGCTGCTGGTTTTGAGCCTTAAAGTTCTACATCAGGGGTGTCAAACTCAAGGCCCACAGGCCACATAGAGGCCTACGGGGATGCTTAAATCTGGCCTGCGGGGCCGGACTGGAAATAGCAAAGGAACGGCCTGTGGGGCCTTTGACAGCCACAACAGGGTGGGGGGGGCACACACAGCTGGGCAATGCTTTCAGGCCGTTTTTTAGGCCGTTTTTGGACCGAAAATGGCCTGTTTTTGGCTGTTTTCAGGCCATTTTTCCAGCCGAAAACGGCCTGAAAAACAGCCTAAAAATGACCTGGAAATAACAAAGGAATGGTCCGAGATGCCTCTGGCAACCACAACAGGGCGCGGGAGCGGGGGCACACACTATGTGGTGAGGCCGTTTTCAGGCCATTTTTCAGGCTGTTTTTGGACTTGAAAACAGCCTGAAAAATGGCCTGTTGTTTTTTTTTGGCCGTTTTTTTCCAGCCAAAAACAGCCTGAAAACAGCCTGAAAAACGGCCTGGAAATAGCAAAGGACCGGCCCGCGGTGCCTCTGGCAACCACAATAGGGTGTGGGGGGGGCACACACAGCTGCGTCATGCCCCGTTTTTGGCCTGGATGGCATCCTGCAGCACTTTGCCGGCCAAAACAGGATGCAGGGCAGGGGTGGGTTCTACTTACCTTTACTACCGGTTCGCAACGGGATTGTGTTGGAAGCTGAATGGGGAAGCTTGTGCAAATGCGCAGATCGCTGATGATGACATCCTGGGGTGGTGGGTGGGGCCTCCCGCCAGTTTTACTACGGGTTCTTGCGAACCGATCCAAACTTGGGGGAAAACCACCACTGGTGCGGGGGGGGGTGGGCCCACACGCGGCTGTGCCCCATTTTCGGCATGGATGGTCTCTGGCAGCACTTTGCCAGCCAAAATGGGGCGCGTTTATAACCACGTCTGTCCTGTCTCCCTGACCCCCCCCCCCACCAGCTGGCCCACAGAGAAGAACTACAATGCTGATCCAGCCCTCGAAGAAATCCAGTTTGACACCCCTGTTCTACGTGGTTATTTGAGGGTCTGCCTCTAAACTTGGTCCTAAACTTGGAATCATTCATTTAATGACCATTCAAAGTTACAATAGCACTGAAAAAAGTGACCGGTTTTCACACTTATGACCCAGGGGTGGGTTCTAAATTTTTTTACTACCGGTTCTGTGGGCGTGGCTTATTTTGTGGGTGTGGCTTATTTTGTGGGTGTGGCTTGGAGGTCATGTGACTAGGTGGGCGTGGCTAGCTGGTCAGAGTCATTTCTGGAAGGTCCTCGCACTTACAACCAGTCCTCACACTTACGACCTGACTCATTTGTTTGCTTTTAACACTGATCAGCTGTAGGGCGGCCCTTTGAAGCCCCGCGGCAAGAGTTTAAACAGTTTTTTCCCCTCTAGTCATCAGCTGGGACTCAGGAGGCAGCAATAGATTGGGGGTGGGATCAAATAAAAGGTAAGAATAACATGGGGGGTGGGGGGGTGGGAGGGCAGGGGGGGGAGAACCGGTTCCGTGACGTCATATTGTCACCGCTACTGGCTTGGCCGAACCGGACCGAACCGGGAGGAACCCACCACTGTTATGACCACAGGTGGGTTTCAGCAGGTTCTGACCAGTTCTGGAGAACCGGTAGCGGAAATGTTGAGTAGTTTGGAGAACCGGTAAATACCATCTCTGACTGCCCCCGCCCCCATCTATTCTCTGCCTCCCGAGTCCCAGCTGATCGGGAGGAAATAGGGATTTTGCAGTAACCTTCCCCTGGAGTGGGGAGCGAATGGAGATTTTACAGTATCCTTCCCCTGCCACACCCACCAAGCCTTGCCATGCCACGCCCACCAAGCCACACCCACAGAACCAGTAGTAAAAATTTTGGAAACCCACCACTGCTCATGACCATTGCAGCATCCTCACGCACACAAAATCAGAATTTGGACGCTTGACAACTGGCAAGTATTTATGACGGTTTCAGTGTCCCGGAGTCATAGAACTACTTTTTGTGACTTTCTGGCAAGGAAAGCCAATTGGGAAGCCAGATTCACTTTACAACCATGTTACTAACTTAATAAAGTACTTCACTTAACAACTGGATCAAAAAAAAGAGGTCGCAAAATGGGGCTAAATTCATTTTACAACGATCTGTTTAGCAACAGAAATTCGGGGTTCAATAGCGGTCGTAAGTCGAGGAATACCTGCCCATCTCTCTGACCCCATGAGGTCTGGCAGGAGAGGCGTGTTGCTGGTCCCACTGGCTAACGAGTTCCTTCTGAGAAGACACAAGAAGTTGTTCTACTTATAAACCTTCGGCATAAGTTTGAATCTGCTCCAAAAATGGACATTTTTCTCTAATCTTACATCCCAACAAAGCTGTTTTGCTGTTTTCAGAAGCTTAATGCATCCAGAAACATTCTTGTACATAAAAATAAGCAGCGTGCTTATTTTCCTAAATCTAAAACAATTTAAAGTAAATTTAAATTTAAAAAAATGTCTTAAAAGCTTTAAAAATCAGGACAAAGGTAATCAGGAGAAAGGTAATCAGGACAAAGGTAAAAACGAATGCCAAACCTTTCTAGTCTCTTTCCTTAATCTGTTTATTTTGCCTGAAGATGAAGCCACTTTGGGAATTTAGCTGGTTTGGTATTTTCAATGGGGGATTAAATATTGTTTAATCATTTCTCCACTCCAAAAAGAGTCCAGATACCACTGCAGCATCTCTTGAGGTTCACCCAGCACCCACATACGTCTGACAGCAAAGGTTTTCCCTCAGGCCCTCAATGTCTTTGCTATTTTGTCATTTTGCCAAATTCTTGAGAATTCGGAAGTTTGGCTCCTGCTTTGCAGCCTGAGATTTGTTCTAGAGGAGGTGTGGCTTTAATAGCATTAGGTCACATTTCAATGTTTTCAGTCAACTTCTCCTTTCTCTCGTTTTGTCTTATCTTTTCTCTTTCAACATTTTGAAACCAGCTGATTTTTAAAGGCAGTGTCTCTGCCCTCCAGCTTCAAGGACTGTGCTAATCCGTTCAACAAACAACTGAATCGTACTGCGAAAAACCTAGCTTTTCACCCCATGCGCTGAAGATAAGATTGGAGAATTGCACACTCGACACTTGTCCTGGTGCTAGGCCTTTGTTATTTTTAATGTTTTAATGCGTTTAGTTTTATGGTTTTAATATGGATTTTTGTATGTTGTTATAACTTTTGATTGGGAGCGGCCCAGAGTTGGTGGCATAAATGAGAAAAGAAGGAAGCAAGCAAGCAAGCAAGCAAGCAAGGAAGGAAGGAATGAATGAAGGAAGGAATGAAGGAAGGAAGGAAGGAAGGAAGGAAGGAGATAGGGAGGAGACAGGAAGGAGAAAGGCAGGAAGAATATAGGAAGGGAGGGAGGGAGGGAGGGAGGGAGGAAGGAGACAGGAAAGGAAGGAGATAGGAAAGTGAAAGGCAGGAAGAGTATGGGAAGGAAGGAAGGAAGGAAGAATATAGGAAGGAAGGAAGGAAGGAAGGAAGGAAGGAAGGAAGGAAGGAAGGAAGGAAGGAAGGAAGGAAGGAATTAATTATAACCTTCACTCACACCCACATCAGCTCCCCCCAGCCTCCCCCTTGGCAGGCAAGTCACCCCTGAGCCAAAAAACCTCGCCCTTTCCTTAATTGCAGGGGAAACATGCCGAAACTCCAACCCACCACTGCAGAATTCCAGTGATGCCAGATGCCACCCTTTTATTTTATTTATTTCTTTATTATTTATTTTGTCACATTTCTATGCCGCCCAACTCCCAACTGGACTCTTTTGAGCTGGAGTAAGCTTCAACATCGGGCCTTTCTTTCTTACTTTCTTTCAAATCTGCAACTATGCAAAGTGGGGCAAAGAAGAAGCAAATGGCGTCAGAGTGGGGAAAGAGGGAGAGAAGGAGAGAGAGAAAGAAAGAAAGAGGTTGTGAGAGAGAAATAGAGAGAGAGAGAGAGAAAGAGGGAGAACATGAGAAAGAGAGAGAGAGAAAGAGGGAGAGAGAAAGAGGGAGAACATGAGGAAGAGGGAGAGAGAAAGAGGGAGAGAATGAGAAAAGGGGAGAGAGAAAGAGGGGAAGAGAGAGAGAAAGAGGGAGAAAGAGAAGGAGAATGAGAAAGAGGGAGAGGGAGAGAAAGGGGAGAGAGAAAGAGGGGAGAGAGAGAGGGAGAGAGAAAAAGAAGGACAAAGGGAGGGAGAGAGAAAGAGGGAGAGAGGGAGAGAATGAGAAAAGGAGAGAGGGAAAGAGGGGAAGAGAGAGAGAAAGAGGGAGAAAGAGAATGAGAATGAGAAAGAGGGCGAGGGAGAGAAAAGGGGAGAGAGAAAGAGGGGAGAGAGAGAGAAAGAGGGAGAATGAGAAAGAGGGAGGAGAGAGAAAAAGAGGGAGAGAAAGGGAGAGAGGGAGAGAATGAGAAAAAGGGAGAGAGAGAAAGAGGAGAAGAGAGAGAGAAAGAGGGAGAGAATGAGAAAAAGGGAGAGAGAGAGAAAGAGGGAGAGAGAAAGAAGGAGGAGAGAGAAAAAGAGGGAGAGAAAGAGGGAGAGAGGGAGAGAGGGAGAAAAAGGGAGAGAGAGAAAGGGGAAGAGAGAGAGAAAGAGGGAGAGAATGAGAAAGAGGGAGAAAGAAAGAGGAAGGATTGAGAAAAAGTGGGAGAGAAAGGGAGAGAGGGAGAGAATGAGAAAAAGGGAGAGAGGGAAAGAGGGGAAGAGAGAGAGAAAGAGGGAGAAAGAGAATGAGAGAAAGAAAGAGAGAGAGAAAGAGAGAGAGAAAGAGGGGAAGAGAGAAAGAGGAAGAGAGGGAGAGAATGAGAAAAAGGGAGAGAGAGAGAAAGAGGGAGAAAGAGAATGAGAAAGAGGGAGAGAGAAAGAGGGAGGAGAGAGAAAAAGAGGGAGAGAAAGGGAGAGAATGAGAAAAAGGGAGAGAGAAAAAGAGGGGAAGAGAGAAAAAGTGGGAGAGAAAGGGAGAGAGGGAGAGAATGAGAAAAAGGGAGAGAGAGAAAGAGGGGAAGAGAGAGAGAATGAGGGAGAGAATGAGAAAAAGAGGGAAAGAGAGAGAGAGAGAGAGAGAAAAAAAAAAGAGGGCGAGAGGTCAGGACGACACGGGACCTCCCCACCAGCTGATCCAGGCTGAGCTCATTCCGAGGAGGCGGCCGGCCCACTTGGGAAAGCGAAAGTGAGCACCGGGGGAGGAAAACGCCGCTCCGTTTCCCGGCTTTCCTCCGCCCCTCGGAGCCGGGAGGTGGCCGTTTGCAGGAGGAGGAGGCGGCGGCTCCGGCGCTCTCTCGGGCTGGGCATCTGTGCGCTCTTCTCTCTCTCTCTCTCTCTCGGGCCTCCTGGCGACTCCTGGGCTCCCCCGGCAGCGATGAAGCGCTTCTGCCTTGTCACGCTGGGTTTGGTGGCGCCGGCCTTCCTCATCGCCGGCATCGCCCTCCTGGCGGCCCACATCATGGAGAACCTGGTGGACGGCCAGATCAAGGAGGTGAGGAGCGGCGAGAGGCGCGCATCTGCCCCGGGCTGCTTTGGGTGGAGAGGCTCCCTGGCACCCGCTCCTGTGCCACCCACCCACCCACCGTGCCACACACAGATCGTGGGGCTTAAGGAAGGCTTGCACCGACTCCTTTGGTGCCAAGGGGCTGGAGGCTTCCTTCCCAACCCCCCTGGCACCCATCCTGTGCCCGCTTGTGCCACAGATCGTGGCGCTTAAGGAACGGTTGCATCGTCTCCTTTAGGTGCAGTGGGTTCCTTCCCAGTTCCCTGGCACCTCTCCTGTGCCCGCCCGTGCCACACACAGATCGTGGGGCTTAAGGAACTCTTGCACCATCTCCTTTGGTGCCAGGGGGCTGGAGGCTTCCTTCCCAACCCCCCTGGCACCCATCCTGTGCCCGCTCATGCCACAGATCGTGGTGCTTAAGGAACGGTTGCATCGTCTCCTTTAGGTGCGGTGGGTTCCTTCCCAGTTCCCTGGCACCTCTCCTGTTCCCGCCTGTGCCATACACAGATCGTGGGGCTTAAGGAAGGCTTGCACTGTCTCCTTTGGTGCCAGGGGGCTGGAGGCTTTCTTCCCAACCCCCCCGGCACCCCTCCTGTGCCCACTCGTGCTACAGATCGGGGCGCTTAAGGAACGGTTGCATCGTCTCCTTTAGGTGCAGTGGGTTCCTTCCCAGTTCCCTGGCACCTCTCCTGTGCCACCCACCCACCGTGCCACACACAGATCTTGGGGCTTAAGGAACGCTTGCACCGTCTCCTTTGATGCCAGTGGGCTGGAGGCTTCCTTCCCAACCCCCCCGGCACCCATCCTGTGCCCACTCGTGCTACAGATCGTGGTGCTTAAGGAACGGTTGCATCGTCTCCTTTAGGTGCGGTGGGTTCCTTCCCAGTTCCCTGGCTCCTCTCCTGTTCCCGCCTGTGCCATACACAGATCGTGGGGCTTAAGGAACGCTTGCACCGTCTCCTTTGGTGCCAGGGGGCTGGAGGCTTCCTTCCCAACCCCCCCTGGCACCCATCCTGTGCCCGCTCATGGCACTTAAGGAACGGTTGCATCGTCTCCTTTAGGTGCAGTGGGTTCCTTCCCAGTTCCCTGGCACCTCTCCTGTGCCCGCCCGGGCCACACACAGATCGTAGGGCTTAAGGAAGGCTTGCACTGACTCCTTTGGTGCCAGGGGGCTGGAGGCTTTCTTCCCAACCCCCTGGCACCCATCCTGTGCCCGCTCGTGCCACAGATCGTGGCGCTTAAGGAACGGTTGCATCGTCTCCTTTAGGTGCAGTGGGTTCCTTCCCAGTTCCCTGGCACCTCTCCTGTGCCCGCCCGGGCCACACACAGATCGTGGGGCTTAAGGAACTCTTGCACCATCTCCTTTGGTGCCAGGGGGCTGGAGGCTTCCTTCCCAACCCCCTGGCACCCATCCTGTGCCTGCTCGTGCCACAGATCGTGGTGCTTAAGGAACTGTTGCATCGTCTAATTGGGTGGAGAGGATTCCTTCCCAGCCCCCTGGCACCCATCCTGTGCCCGCTCGTGCCACAGATCGTGGCCCTTAAGGAACTGTTGCATCGTCTCCTTTAGGCAGAGGCTTCCTTCCCTGCCCCCTGGCACCCCTCCTGTGCCCGCCCGTGCCAAAAATCATGGCTCTTAAGGAACGGTTGCATTTATCTCCTTTGATGCCAGGAGGCTGGAGGCCTCCTTTCCGGTCCTCTGGCACCCATCCTGGGGCTGCCCGTGCCACAGTTCGTGGCTGGGGGACTTTATCCAGGCCCTGAGCTCCACGCCCTGCCCTGCACGATCCCGACAGGTGTGTGTCCAGCGCCTGGGTGGAAGCCACCCCCCCCCCTGCGGGCGGGGTGGGGTGGGGGAAGGGCCCTTCCTAACCCTTTGCCCCGTGCATTTCTTGATCAGCTGATCTCCCCTTAAGGGTTGCACGCTTGCAAAGACTGAAAAGGCAGCCGAACTTGTGAATGCGGGTTTTTAATTTTTTTTTTTTTTAAATTGATGCGCCTCTCCAGAAGGGAAGGGTCTGCAAGCAGCTGTTTGGGAGGGAAGCCCATGCCATCGGATGAACGGTTAGGGAAAGAGCGAGACAAGAGCTGGGTTTAGCCTCGGCCCAAGCAAAGTGCCGTATAATCAGCAGTTGCAGTAAATAGCCAGGCCTTGAGATTGTGAAACAGGCTCCAAAGATTGAATGGTTTAAATTAAGATATGGGGAAATCCAGGTAGGCAGTCAAGGATATCCTGGAGTTGTGTTTAACTTTGTTCAAAACAAAGTCTAGAATGTGTAGTTTCAGGGGTAAACGTGCCTGACTTGCCCACACAAATCTTAGCAATTTGTGGCGAGAAATAAAAAAAACTACAATAACAACAACTTGGGTGCAGTGCTGGAGTTAATTGTCTGCCTCATCCATGATACAATAGAATAGAATAGTTGGAAGGGACCTTGGAGGTCTTCTAGTCCAACCCCCTGCCCAGGCAGGAAACCCTACACCACTTCAGACAAATGGGTCTCCAACATCTTCTTAAAAACTTCCAGTGTTGGAGCATTCACAACTTCTGGAGGCAAGTTTGTTCCACTGATCAATTGTTCTCACTGTCAGGAAATTCCTCCTTAATTCGAAATTGCTTCTCTCCTTGATTGGTTTCCACCCATTGCTTCTTGTCCTACCCTCAGGTGCTTTGGAGCAGGAGTCACCAATCTTTCAGACCTCAGGGACCACTAAATTCATAATTTTAAATCCCACGGACCACTAATATGCATTTTTAAAAAGATAAATAGTATTTAGTGCAATATAAAAACGCAAATAATTTTTCTGCGGGCCACCAAAACTTTCTCACGGACCACCAGTGGTCCGCGGACTACTGGTTGGTGACTTCTGCTTTGGAGAATAGCTTGACTCCCTCTTCTTTGTGGCAACCCCTGAGATATTGGAAGACTGCTATCATGTCTCCCTTAGTCCTTCTTTTGATATTACTTCATTTATTAAATCAGGCCCTAATGATATTTTACTTTAAGCGAAGAGTGGCAGAGAGCTTTCCAGAAATGTAACCTTGTACAATAAATTCACAAAACTAGAAACTTGATTTTCTCCCGAGATTGTAAACTACGAGTTATGTTTGCATTGCCGTGGCTGAACCAACACAAAATTGGGAAGGGCTTCTGCCCCCGCACTTCCAGCAATGTCTGTTTTAGTTGACGTCTCAGCCTACAGGGAAGCTACCAATGGCTGAGTTCCCAATTCCAATCGGATGTCATAATTAGTTTTTGAATGCTCCGTTCTATGGAACAGTGGTCACCAACTGTCCACTGGTGGTCCGTGAGAAAATTTTGGTGGTCCGCAGAAAAATTATTTGTATTTTTAATACTGCACTAAATCAGGGGTTCTCAAATTACGCCCCCTGGGACGGATACGTGCAATGAATGCTTGTGTTGCTGCAGAGAGTCTCCCCCTTCGGGGTTTCTTTCTGTGGGTCGGAGGGGGGCAGACATTACGACTTGGGGTCTGCTACCGCCTCCTGGTGTGGGGCTTTGGGCGAAGGCTGGAGGGAAGCGCCGCTGGTGGTGAAGAGCCTGAGGGTCTCGTTCCAGTGGGACAGCATCATGGCCTGGAAGTGGCTGACCATCTCAGCCCGCTGAGTCTCCAGGTGCCGGTACCTGGCCTTGCACTCTCGCAGGTCTTCCCTCTGCTTGGAAAGTCTATGCTCCTAGTCCTCAGTGAGGTGCTTCTGCTGAGCATCCTTCTCGGTCAGATCTAATTTGAACTGAGCTGTTTTGCCAACTTTTTCTCGTGGTGGCTGCTTAGCTCCAACAACTGCTTCCGGCTGGGGCCCTAAGGAGCCCGGGCGGGCAGGCAAGGAGTAGCGAGTAGAGGCTGGCAAGGCGCCCCTCGACGTGTCATCAAGTTGGCCACGCCCACCCAGTCACATGACCACCTAACCACGCCCACCCAGCCGATCATTAGCCAGATCATATTAGTGGTCCGCAGGATTTAAAATTATGAACTTAGTGGTCCCTGAAAGGTTGGTGACCCCTGATATGGAGCACATGCAGAAAATTAAAGTATCTAGAAGAAAAAGAAAAACTTATTTCCAATAGAAGAGGGTTGAATTGTGGGGGCCTTGATGCTCGCTGAGCTTGGCTGTTTTCTTGAAGACATTTCATGATTCAGCTGGGTTACATCATCAGTGTTAGTAGGCAGTGTGGTTTGCTCTCTTGACAAATGTATCTTTTCTTTTATGTACTCAGAGAGCGTATGCACCAAGACAAATTCCTTGTGTGTCCAATCACACTTGGCCAATGAAGAATTCTATTCTATTCTATTCTATTCTATTCTATTCTATTCTATTCTATTCTATTCTATTCTATTCTATTCTATTCCATTCCATTCCATTCCATTCCATTCCATTCCATTCCATTCTATTCTATTCTATTCTATTCTATTCTATGTGGATAAAAATCAATGATTTTTAAAAAAAAAAATCAAAAAAATCAGATTTTTTTTATTTAAATCGGATTTTTTTGATTTTTATCGAATTTATTTTAATAAAAAACTTTTGGGGTAAAAATCTATCGTAAGATAGTTTTCTATTTAAGATACATAAATAATTTAGTTTATTCAGCATGAAATGGAGCTTAGTTAAGTAGCAGGAGGCTGTATATTCTGCAACACTGGGACTATCGGTGAGTCAACAGTGGGTCAAAGGAGTAGCAGAGATGACAGTTGCTCTTTAAAAATTATGATTTAAATCGAGTTGATTTAAATCAATCCTTTTTACTAGTGATTTAAATCATGATTTAAATTGTGATTTAAATCAACTTGATTTAAATCAAATCTACCCTGATTCTATTCTATTCTATTCTATTCTATTCTATTCTATTCTATTCTATTCTATTCTATTCTATTCTATTCTATTCTATTCTATTCTATTCTCTCATTTTATACACAAGTGGCTTGGCCTGTTAATGTTGATGGGAGTGAATTTGGTAAGTTCCTTGATTGGGTTGTTATAGTTTTCTGACAAATAACCTAACAGTAATTAACAGCCCAGTCAAGGAATCACCAAGTCCATTCCTACCTACACCAGCAGAGGAAACCATTACTATATAAAACGATCAAATGACCTAACCGTACTCCCTTACTAGCACTGATGAAGTTATCTAGTTTGGTAATGAAATGTCTGCAAAAAAAACCCCAACCAAGCTCAGAGAGCACCAAGGACCCCACAAACCCTAGTGAGGTTTGTGCATAGAGTCACAATTTGTAGTTTTCATAGATCTCTTTTCTAACTGCTGCAATTGAGCGCGGGAGTCCTAGAAATATGGATATTATCAAAATGATAGCAGCGTTCCAAAATCTGAGGTGCTTTGAAGAATAGGCACAAAGAAGAGGGGCACAAAAAAGTGGGGGTCAACCTATTCCTCAAAGCACCAGAAGGCAGAACAAGAAGCAATGGATGGAAACTAATCCAGGAGAGAAGCAACCTAGAACTAAGGAGAAATTTCCTGACATTGAGAACAATTAACCAGTGGAACAACTGGCCTCCAGAAGTTGTGGATGCTCCATCACTGGAGGGTTTTTTTAAAGAAGAGATAGCATAACTATTTGTCTGAAACGGTATAGGGCCGTGATGGTGAACCTATGGCACGCGTGCCACAGGTGGCACGCATAGCCATATCCGTGGGCACGCCAGCTCAGCTCTGGCACACAGGTGCGTGCCGGCCACCTGATTTTCAGGCCTTTTGGGCCCACCAGAAGTAGGGAAACAGGCTGTTTTCTGCCTCCGGAGGGCCTGGGGGTAGGTGGGGAAGGCTGTTTTCACCCTCCCCAGATGCATAGAGAGGATCTGGAGCCAGGTGACAAAAAAAAAAACGGGCCAGGAGCAAGGGAGGAGGGGGGGTTTGGGTGCGCATGCGCAGGGCGGGACGCATAGAATTATGGGTATGGGCACACGCGTGCACGAACCTCCCCGCCCCTCCCTTCCTGGCACACGATGGCAAAAAGGTTAGCCATCATTGGTATAGGGATTCCTGCTTGAGCAGAGGGTTCGACTAGAAGACCTCCAAGGTCCCTTCCAACTCTGTTATTCTTGTCTTCATGTACAGTGGTATGCTCTGCTTTTGCTAGAAGTCCATTTTTTTTCTTCTTTTTTCTGTTTGCCTTTTCTTCTTTAGGGAACGATCTTAAAAAATAATTCGGAAGCTCTTGAATTCTGGGCGAACCCTCCAATACCCCTTCTCCTGCAGGTCTATTTTTTTAACTTGACCAATCCTTTAGAAGTGCTTCAAGGGGAAAAACCTATTGTCAAGGAAGTTGGCCCCTACACCTATAGGTAAGGTAACTTGCTTAATTTTAAACCTTTCCCCCCTCCCCATGTTTTATTTGTTTTATTTATATATCATTCAATTTTCATCCAACTGTACGGTCTGGGTACAATTATGTTTAAATAGTGATAATACAAAACTTTATTATAATATTGATAATGTAATGACATAATAATATGATAACAATAATATTTAACATCATCTTCTTTAACAACTCTCCACGTTAACATTTCCTCTTTTTATATCTCCTCCTTTCTAACTTCTGTTTCTGTTGTCTAACCATTGATAGAATATGTGCCATATCGAAACAATATTCAGTTTCTTCCAGGGTGGATTTGATTTAAATCGAGTCGAGTCGATTTAAATCATGATTTAAATCACTAGTAAAAAGACTTGATTTAAATCGACTCGATTTAAATCATAATTTTTAAAGAGCAACTGTCATCTCTGCTACTCCTTTGACCCGCTGTTGACTCACCGATAGTCCCAGTGTTGCAGAATATACAGCCTCATGCTACATAACTAAGCTCCATTTCATGCTGTATAAACTAAATTATTTATGTATCTTAAATAGAAAACTATCATACAATAGATTTTTACCCCAAAAGTTTTTTATTAAAATAAATTCAATAAAAATAAAAAAAATCTGATTTAAATAAAAAAAATCCAATTTAAATTTTAAAAAATCCGATTTAAATCAAAAAAATCCGATTTTTTAAATTTTTTTTTAAAAAAATCATTGATTTTTATCCACCCTGGTTTCTTCTTTAATAATAATAATAATAATAATAATAATAATAATAATAATAATAACAACAACAACAACTTTATTTTCATTGTACGTGTATACAAAGTATACTCATACAACAAAATTCACCTAACACCCAAAGACCAGGTCCAACACACATAACAATCCTCAAACACCCCCACCCACCCACAATTCCTCACCCCTAAACCACCCAAACATCCACAGAACAGACCAAGTAATGCTGTCCAACAGCTCACTGATGTGAGCCCTTTAGTTCATTGTTGAGTGCAATTATAGCTCTGGGATAAAAACTATTCAGAAAACGTGTGTTTTAATTGTTTTGTATTTTTTTTAGTTTTAAATTGTTTCAATTGTTTTTAGTTTTAATTGTTCTGTACCTTCTGCCAGAAGGCAAGATATTATTTATCCTTAATAATAAGCGTTCGTCTATCCATTTCTGCACATTGTTACATTTTCTTAATTACGTTCCCCTCAGACGGAATCTCATCGTTTTTCCATTGTTGCGCAAACACAATTCTAGTTGCGGCTAATATACGCAAGATCAAATATGTAGTCTTTTTTTATCATTTTCACTTCCTTTTCAACCTTATATCGGGTATATTTAGTAGAGAAGATTTCCAAGGAAAAATTCCCAGGAAGGAACGGAAAATTTTGGAAGTAGTTGTGAGCTTCCGTTTCCCAAAGAAAAGAGCTATTTGCAGTAGACTGTAGAGTTGGGATTTGTAAAAGGCATGTGTCAAGTTTCGAGGTCGTCTCAAATAAATTGCATTTCAAACAAAGTCTTTGATAAAAACTCCCATTTTTTGAGCATGACATTCTAAATCCTGGCTCATCGTAGCCAACACTGACTTCCAGACCCAAAACCCTCCCTTTCCGTTCCCCACTCCCCTGCACTCATTGGCCATCTTCCAAGTCATTCTACCCCTAATCTACCGCTCCAGCTCAAAGGAATTTCCCCCCTCCCATCTCATCTCCTAGGGCAGTGGTCCCCAACCCCCGGTCCGCGGACCGGTGCCGGGCCGTGGAGTACCTGGCACCGGGCCGCGCAGCGGCCGGGGGACATGAACGCTGCAGCGCAAAGGCTCCTGGGCTCAGCTGGCCACGGTAAAATTATCAAAGGCTGATTGGTCCGCGGCGATAAAAAGGTTGGGGACCACTGTACTAGGGGATATTATCTCCAGGGAAAATAAGTAGGTGAAAAGTCAAACGTCCCTTTCCAGACGCCTCTGCTTCTCCTTCTTATGTCAGCACTAGAGTAAATGAAGCTTGAAGTGCTGACAACATGTTTCTAGCCCTCATGAATGTATGCGGTGAAGTTGCAGGGAATAGATTGTGGAGAATATCCCTCAACTGAGAGAGAGCATCAAGATCATGAGCTCTGCTTTAATACCACACTGGTGAAACCACACTTGAAATACTGCGTCCAGTTACGGTCACTGCAGTACAAAAAAGATGATGAAACGCCTAGAAAGTGTACAGAGAAGAGCCAACAAAGAAGATCAAGGGACTAGAAGCTAAACTGTATCATGAATGGTTGAAGGAGCTAGGTACCTATTGAAGAGAAGGATTAAGGGAGAATGGAATGGAATGGAATGGAATGGAATGGAATGGAATGGAATGGAATGGAATGGAATAGAATAGAATAGAATAGAATAGAATAGAATAGAATAGAATAGAATAGAATAGAATAGAATAGAATAGAATAGAATAGAATTTTGTCACTTTAAATCAGTGTTTCTCAACCTTGGCAATTTTGAAGATGTGTGGACTTCAACTCCCAGAATTCCCCAGCCAGCAACAGCAGTTGCTGGCTGGGGAATTCTGGGAGTTGAGGGGAATTCTGGGAGTTGAAGTCCACACATCTTCAAAGTTGCCAAGGTTGAGAAACACTGCTTTAAATGGACACTAATCAGCATACATTAAAATGAAATTTTGTTGCATTCAGCTCTCAAAAGATAACATTTATGCATATACTCACATACACACACACATATATGACACAGAGAAACATCACAGTCTAGTTGTAGAATGTATACATGTACATGATGAAAAAAAAGAATCTGGCAAGTTTGCCAGAATCCAGCAAACCTGCTAGAAATACTTCGAAACCTCCTCCCAGAGGGGAGCAACAGAAACAGGCCGTGAAAACGGTGTGTGGGGTCTCTAACTTTGCTTTGAACTCTAAGCACATGGCGCTTATAAGCAATATCCTAAATAACAGGGAGTGAGCTTCCTATAATCTTCTCTGCTGTCCTCACCACTCTCTGTACGGACTTTCTATCTGAGGTGCTGCTGCCACCAAACCAAAAACAGGGATGCAGTTTGTTAAAACGCTCTCAATCGTGCCTTTGTAAAAAGTGGTCAGGACAGAAGGAGAAAGATATGCTCTCCTCATCTGACACAGGAAACACAGACGCTGGTTTACACACTATCTACGAAGACACCAAGTCAGATTGCTAGAGAAATTTTCTGACAGTGAGAACAATTAATCGCTGGAATGACTTGCCTCCCCACGGTGCGTCATCACTGGAGGTTTTCAAAAATGGACTGAACAGCTGTTTGACTGGGATAGTATAAGATCTCCTGCCAGGGATTAGATGACTTCTGAGGTTCCTTCAAGCTCTATGATTTTAGGTTCTAATATTCTGGACTAGATTCTAGAGCTGTGATGGCCCAGTGGTTAGAGTGCAGTATTGCAGGCTAACTCACTGCTCACTGCCAGCAGTTTGATCCTGACCGGCTCAAGGTTGACTCAGCCTTCCATCCTTCCGAGATTGTTAAAATGAGGACCCAGATTGTTGGGGGCAAGATGCTGACTCTATAAACCGCTTACAGAGGGGTGTAAAGCACTATGAAGTGGTATATAGAATAGAATAACAGAGTTGGAAGGGACCTTGGAGGTCTTCTAGTCCAACCCCCTGCTTAGGCAGGAAACCCCACACCACTTCAGACAAATGGTTATCCAACATCTTCTTAAAAACTTCCAGTGTTGGAGCATTCACAACTTCTGGAGGCAAGTTGTTCCACTGGTTAATTGTTCTCACTTCCTCCCTGGAGATTCCACCACATAACATAAAAATGTGAGATTGGGTCTTATATTAATTTTTGCTCCATGGGACTCATTAGAGCTCATTTTCCAGTTAGGTCTTATTTTCAGAGAAATAGGCTACTAAAATGTGTCCGTCTGGCCGATGAGCTTATTTTGGGAGCAGGGCTTATATTACTACACTTCAGACACATGTTTATCTAACATATTCTTAAAAACTTCCAGTGTTGGAGCATTCACAACTTCTGGAGGCAAGTTGCTCCACTGATTAATTGTTCTCACTGTCAGGAAATTCCTCCTTAGTTCTAAGTTGCTTCTCTCCTTGATTAGTTTCCACCCATTGCTTCTTGTTCTGCCCTCATGTGCTTTGGAGAATAAATAGCTTGACTCCCTCTTCTTTGTGGCAACCCCTGATATATTGGAAGACTACCATCATGTCTCCCCTAGTCCTTCTTTTCATTAAACTAGATATACCCAGTTCCTGCAACCGTTTGTCATATGTTTTAGCCTCCACTCCCATAATCATCTTTATTGCTCTTCTCTGCACTCTTTCTAGAGTCTCAACATCTTTTTTACATCGTGGCGACCAAAACTGAATGCAGTATTCCAAGTGTGGCCTTACCAAGGCATTATAAAGTGGTATTAACACTTCACGTGATCTTGATTCTATCCCTCTGTTGATGCAGCCTAGAACTTGTTGACTTTTTTGGCAGCTGCTGCACACGGCTGGCTCATATTTAAATGGTTGTCCACCGGGACTCCAAGATCCCTTTTACAGTTACTACTATTGAGCAAGGTACCACCTATACTGTACCTGTGCTCTTTGTTTTTCTTGCCTAAATGTAGGACCTTCCTTTTTTTTCACCATTGAAGTCTCTAAGTCTCCTGCCCGCCCACCGATTCAACCCTCTTTCCATTCTTGCATTGCCAAGCAGACATTCCCAAGCCGGATTGAATATTAGAATATTCCAACCACGAATATTTTTTTGCAATCTCTCCCATGCTTAGATAGCAGTTTCCTCAGGCCTGGGAATCAGGGATCTTTGCCTCTCGTTGGTTTCAGCCTGCGTGCTTTGCAATATGTCGCAATATGCATTGTGAATTAATGTGGCGGTTCCTTGCGAATAAGTCGTAACCTCCAGATGCAAATCAAGGGCGTGTGTTATGTGTTTGTAACGTGTTGGTTGCGCGCAGATTGAGGTCACGGATTGTGTGGCTGGTTTGTTTGTAGCTCTGTTTGCTTCGCAGAGCTGGTCATCTAGGTTCGTAAAACATGGATTATAGTTTAGCACAGGAGAAAATGCTCCGTTCCATATTTGGGTCACAGGTGAGGATCAGTGGTGGGATTCAAAACTTTTTACTACCTAGTGGTGGGTTGCCCCCGGTTCTATAGAACCGGTAGTAAAACCGGTGGGAGGGTCCACCCACTGACCCTGACGTCATCGCGAGCGTGATCCCGTCGCGAACCGGTAGTAAAGGTAAGTAGAACCCACCCCTGTTACTACCAGTTATGTGGGCGTGGCTTGGTGGGCGTGGCATGGCTTGGTGGGCGTGGCAGGGGAAGGATTCTGTAAAATCTCCCTTCCCTCCACTCCAGGGGAAGGTTACTGCAAAATCCCCATTTCCTCCTGATCAGCTGGGACACGGGAGGCAGAGAATAGATGGGGGCGGGGCCAGTCAGAGGTGGTTTTTACCAGTTCTTCGAACTACTCAAAACCGCTATCGGTTCTCCAGAACTGGTCAGAACCTGTTGAATATCACCTCTGGTGAGGATGTGTTTTCAGCACTCGTCTGTCCCCGTCATACAGGTAGTCCTCAACTTATAACAGTTCATTTAGTGGCCATTCAAAGTTACAACTGGAAAAAAAGCGACTTATGACTGTTTTTCACACTTACGATCATTATAGCATCCCCATGGTCACATGATCAAAATTCAGACGCTTGGCAGCTGACTCCTATTTATGACGGTTGCAGTGTCCAGGGGGGTCATGTGATTCCCCCTTTTGCAGCCTTCTGAGAAGCAAAGTCCATGGGGAATCCAGATTCACTTAACAACCACGTTACTCCCTTAACAAATGCAATGATTCGCTTAACCACTCTGGCCAGGAAGGTTGTAAAATGGGCCAAACTCACTTAACAAATGTTTCCCTTAGCAACAGAAATTTTGGGCTGGTTTGCGGTCGCAACTCAAGGACTACCTGTACACAACAGACCAAGCTTCCTGAGATCACGCTGCCAAAATTTAGCTGGAAAATGATGAACTACAGGTAGACCTCAACTTATGACCACAAATTTTCTGTTGCTAAGCGAGACGTTGGTTAAGTGAGTTTCGTCCCGTTTTAGGACCTTTCTTGCCACCATAGTTAAGCGAATCCCTGCAGTTGTTAAGAGAGTAACATAGTTGTTAAATGAATCTGGCTCCCCCATTGACTTTGCTTGTCAGAAGATCGCAAAAGGGGATAGCATGACCCTCGGACACAGCAACCGTCGTAAGTACAAGTCAGTTGCCAAGCATCTGAATTTTGAACACATGACTATGGGGATGCTGTAACAGTCGTGTGTAAAAAACGGTCATAAAATCCCTTTTTTCAGTGCCATTGTAACTTCGAACGGTCACTAACTGAACTGTTAGAGAACTGCCTATAGAATGTTATTGATCACAGTAGGGCAGGGGTGTAAAACTCAAAGCCCGGGGGCCGGATCCATCCCACAGTGATGGGGTGCTTAGAACTGGCCCACAGGGCCACCCTGGAAACAGCAAAGGACCGGCCAGCAGTGCCTCTGTCAGCGAAAACTGGTTCCCCGAGCTCCGTTTTTGGCCGGGACGGCCTCTTGCAACCCTCTACCAGCGAAAACAGAGCTCGGGAGGCAGTGATGAAATCCTCCGCGGGTTGCTACCAGTTCGCTGCCTGTGCATGCGCAGTATACGCCAAATGCATGCTGCGCACCAAACGCGTGTTTTGCATGGAAAAAGGAGCCGTTTGAAGGTAAGTAGAACAGCAAGGGGGGGGAAACAGCTGTGCCGCGCGATTTAGATTTGCTAGAAAACAGGATTTCCTGCTTTCTAGCGAATATAAATCGCGCGGCACAGCTGATTGTCGGAAATACCGGTTCAGACAAACCAGTAGCCTTTATTACTAGCGGTTCTCCCGAACCGGTGCGAACCGGTAGCATTTCACCCCTGTCAGGAGGGCCACTGGCAGAGGGTTGCAGGAGGCCGTCGTAGCCAAAAACGGAGCTCGGGAGCCTGTTTTCACTGGCAAAGCGCTCGGGCCACCATAGGCGCCCCCAAGACGAGTGACGTCGAACTGGCCACACACCCCACACCTCCCGAGGTCAAACACAACCCTGATGCGGCCCTCAATTAAATAGAGCTTGACGCCTATGTAGTAGGGCATTGCTTTTTAGTATTGCTTCAGCTTCTGCTCATCTCAGGTTATCTGCTGGAAGGAAAGAGCAAATAATTCTATTAGAGACTTTACTAAATCCGTAAGGGTTCTCCAGTTCAGCGGTCTAATTTAAGGCAGCTTTGTCTGCTGGACATCTGTGCAAATTTTCGTCAGGTACAGGACACCAATGCCAGCTAAAAAGACATGATGACCAGTTGCAATTGCGAAAGCTTTTTAAGCCGGGGGTCAAAAATCTTCTTTTGTGGACTTTTCCCTACCTTGTTCGGTTATCCTGGTTTGCTCTGACTTGCCAAGACAAAATGAGCCTGAATTTCAATAGAAAGTGCAGGGAACTGAAGTTCCCTTTGTATTTGCAAGCTGAAATAGTTCTTTATGTAGCTTTTTTTTTTTTTTTTTTTTTTTTGGCTTGGGCTGCTTTTGCTGGGCCGAAAGCTGAGATGACTGCAAGTCTTTGTCAAGTAAAATTGCCTTCGTTAGCTATGTAAAATAGATAAACAGGAACAATTTTGCTGTATTTGCTGGCTCTTTTTTTTTTCTTTTAATCTTTTCTTTTCTTTCTTTTTTTGCCTAGCAAAAGTTTTGGATGGGGAGAATAAACCCATCCGGAATCTCACGAACGGTGACAATTTCCTCTGCAAATTTCCGAATTTGAACCCAGCATTGTTTTTCCTTCTTTTGGAAAACTTCTTGGCTAGGAAGCTACATTTTTTTACAATGATGTTGTGTTTAGAGGAAGTGCCTGGGCTTGTTAACAGTTGTATTTTATTTGCAAAGTTGAGCAGAGGTTTTTTTTTTTTTAATGCAGGTGACCTCTGTTGAAAAACAGCAACTTCAAGACTCCCCTTTTATTCTTATGGATTTATTAGATTTTTTTAATGCTGCCTTTATTACTTTTATAAGTAATTTATAAAGTAATACTCCTTCCTCCTATTTTCCCCACAACAAGAGAGAGAGGCACTGGCCTAAAGTCACTCATCCAGCTTTCATGTTTAAGGCGGGAGTACAACTCAGAGTCCCCCGGTGATTGGCCCAAAGTCACCATCTGCCTTTCATGCTTAAGGCGGGACTAGAACTCACTGCTTCCTGGTGATTGGCCCAAAGTCACCATCTGCCTTTCATGCCCAAGGCGGGAATAGAATTTACCGTCTCCTGGTGATTGGCCCAAAGTCACCATCCTCCTTTCATGCCTAAGGCAGGACTAGAACTCACCATCTCCTGGTGATTGGCCCAAAGTCACCATCCTCCTTTCATGCCTAAGGCGGGAATAGAACTTACCGTCTCCTGGTGATTGGCCCAAATCAAATGGCCAAGTTTGAGATACGCTAATTTAAAGCAAAGCATAGAGATAGAATTTGCAGAGAAAACCTTAACCTTGACTTTCCTTAAGAGTTGGATTTTATATGATTTTAGTTTGGAAAACGTTGGCGGTAGAAAACTGCATTTTTCTCTTGCTCTTTTTTTGTCAGGGAGTGGAAATCTCGACGGGACATACACATTCTGGAGAACGGCTCAAAAGTGTCTTCTTTTCAGCCAACCACTTATTATTTTGTGCCAGAGCTGTCCGTGGGTGACCCAGAAGTGGATCGGATCCGGACAGTCAACTTGCCCGCAGTGGTAAGTCTTGAGATTTACTGAGTAGCAAAATGAGGGGGGGGGGAAGAATTTCTGTGATCTATTGGGTTGACATAGAATCGAATAGAATCGAATCAGAGTAGAGTAGATTAGGGTAGGGTAGGGTAGGGTAGGGTAGGGTAGAGTGTAGTGTAGAGTAGAGTAGAGTAGAGTAGAGTAGAGTAGAGTAGAGTAGAGTAGAGTAGAATTAATAGAATAGAATAGAATAGAATAGAATAGAATAAAATAGAATAGAATCAGAGTAGAGTAGATTAGGGTAGGGTAGAGTGTAGAATAGAGTAGAGTTAGAGTAGAGTAGAGTAGAGTAGAGTAGAGTAGAGTAGAATTAATTAATAGAATAGAATAGAATAGAATAGAATAGAATAGAATAGAATAGAATAGAATAGAATAGAATAGAATAGAATAGAATAGAATAGAAGCTGGAAGGGACACTGGAAGTCTTCTAGTCCAACCCCCTGCTCAGGCAGGAAACCCTACACCACTTCAGACAAATGGTTATCCAACCTCTTCTTAAAAACTTCCAGTGTTGGAGCATTCACAACTTCTGGAGGCAAGTTGCTCCACTGATTAATTGTTCTAACTGTCAGGAAACTTCTCCTTAGTTCTAAGTTGCTTCTCTCCTTGACTATCTGTAGATGTTCTGCCAACTGCTCTAAACTGCTTCCTGGGTCTGATCTTGAATGATTAGTTTATCAGGATTGGCCAGAAGGGGCATCTTGGAGTTGGAGCCTCCTGTGAAAAAAAAAAAAAAAAACCTACCCCATTCTGTGATTGATTGGCATCATTTGAAAATGAATCAAAAGGAAAGAATGGCATTGCATTTGAAGCCACTCAATATCTTCGCTCCAATTCTAAAGCTAGCTTCTCTTGATGTGAACTGCAGCTTTTAAAGCTGTGGCTAATGGGTACTTTAAAAAAACAAACAAAAAACACCTTATAACTTCTGTTCTGCCTATTAATTATATTTTTATTGAATACCTGATAAATACAGGTAGTCTTCCACTTAGGACCGCCATTGAGCCCAAAATTTCTGTTGTGACGCAAGACAGTTGTTAAGGGAGTTGTGCCCCATTTTACGACCTTCGTTGCCAAAGTTGTTGAGTGAAGCACTGCAGTGGTTAAGTTTGTAACATGGGTTGTTACAGTAAGTGTTACTTTTTTTTCCTCTCAGTGATACCGGAAAAATACAGGTAGGCCTCGACTTAACGACCACAATTGAGCCCAACATTTCCGTTGCTAAGTGAGAGTTGTTGAGTTTTGCCCCATTTTATGTTCTTGCCGCAGTTGTTAAGTGAAGCACTGCAGTTGTTAAGTCAGTAACCCGGTTGTTAAGTGAATCTGGCTTCCCCATTGAATCTGCTTGGCAGAAGTTCACAAAAGGGTATCACATGATCCCTGGGCACTATAACCGTCATAAGTATGAATCAGTTGCCAAATGCCTGAACTTTGGTCACGTGACTGTGAGGACGTTGAAACGGTTGTAAGTGTGAAACACGGTCGTATGTCACTTTTTTTCAGCGCCGTTGCAACTTTAAACAGTCCCTAAATGAACGATTGTAAATTGGGGATAACCAGGAACCAATAAATGCCTCTTGCGACAGATAACAATTTCATAATAATGAAAAGTCTTAACGTGTCTTTTTTTCTTCCTTCCTATCAGACGGCCATGAATATGGCTCGGAGGACGCCTTTCCATTTTCCTGCAGAACTGTTGCTGCTGGCCTACGAAGAAGACATGTTCACCATCCATACAGTTGACGAGATTTTATGGGGATACACGGATAAGTTTCTGAAGGCGGTACACAAGTTTTTCCCCGGCGTCGATCCGGTTTTCGGCTATTTTAAACAGGTAAAATGTTTGTCGCCTAGGATAAATTGGCTACTCTTCTCGTGTCTTTAACAGGGACACGGTGGCTCAGTGGCTAAAACGCTGAGCTTGTCGATTGAAAGGTCGACAGTTCAGCGGTTCGAGTCCCTAGTGCCGCGTAACGGGGTGAGCTCCCGTGACTTGTCCCAGCTTCTGCCAACCTAGCAGTTCGAAAGCACGTAAAAAATGCAAGTAGAAAAATAGGGGCCACCTTTGGTGGGAAGATAACAGCGTTATCCATGCGCCTTTGGCGTTTAGTCATGGTGGCCACATGACCACGGAGACGTTTTCGGACAGCGCTGGCTCTTCGGCTTTGAAACGGAGATGAGCACCGCTCCCTAGAGTTTGGGACGACTAGCACGTATGTGCGAGGAGAATCTTTACCTTTACCTCGTGTCTTTGCTTTTAGTTAGTGCACGTTTTCCTTCACCGGCGGCCTGCTCGCCCGCCGCTTGCGGCCTGGTTCCAAACGGGCTGCAGCCCACTAGTGTTCCGGGGGTTGGGGGACTCCTGCAATACAGCTTGATATTCTTTTTTTCCTTCCTCAGCTTTCCTGTGCTACCTTGCAAGTATGGAAATGCTTATCTAGGCAGTCTTGGGTGCTGCTGATGAATATTGCTTGAGGATTGTTACCCCTGCTGTTTTTTAAACAGGACAGCAATTAAAATATGCTGCGCTTGTCCAATATCCTATAGACTCCAATGTCTCCTGGATATTCTGCTTATTACCATCTCATTGTGGCTCCCTGTCTCTTTTAAATGAGAATAATCAACAGCGGCCTTTTCAAAGAGCTAATTGCCACTGTCTTATTTTTCTCGGGGTTTTTTTTTTTTTTTGCTCTTAAGAGGGCAGGGAAAAAAAAGGCAATTGACAAGGTTGCCAGTCTCTTTTCGGCACAGGATGTATTGTGGAGAGGCAAAATAAAGTCGATGCATTAGACTTCCTGGAGGTTTATGACAATTTTAAGAGTTTAAAATAAAACAAAAATTTCCACTGGAGAGAAAATTAGTCTTGAGGCCCAGTTCTGTGAAAACAATCGGACCAGTCACTTGCGGGGCTCCATATCACTCTAGAGCAGGGGTGTCAAACTCGATTTTGTTGAGGGCTGCATCACGGTTGTGTTTGACCTCGGGGCTGGGGTGGGCGTGGCCGGGGTGGGCGTGGCCAGCTTGACATTACTCATGTTGGGGGTGCCTGTGGCAGTCCGAGCACTCTGCCAATGAAAATGGGCTCCCGAGCTCCGTTTTTGGCTGCGACGGCCTCCTGCAACCCTCTGCCAGCAAAAACAGAGCTCGGGAGGGCTGCCTGTGGCCTTCCCAAGCTCCGTTTTCTCTGGCAAGGCTGGTTCTTCATTGTTTATAGGGCAGCCCCGCAGGCCAGATCTAAGCACCCTGCGGGCTGGATCCGGCCCCCGGCCCTTGAGTTTGACACCCCTGCTCTAGAGTCTCCAGACTCATTGGCAAAACCATGACCTCAGGACCTTGTGAACGAATGTCAAAAGTGAGGACTGATCTTATCTCCTCAGGGATGTGGTTTCAAAGGGAGGGAGCCACCACAGAGAAGGCCCTTCTTCCTGCTCCCACTAGATGGGCCTCCTTAAGAGATGGGATTCATAACGTTCCCTGCCTCCTCGCTCTGGTGTGTCAGGTAGATAAAACCTGGGAAAAGACAGTCCTTCAAATAACTTGGTTTATGGTTTTATCCAAGCCATATAGAGCTTTGAAGACATATAGAGCTTTGAAGGTGACAGCCAGCAACCTGAATTGTTCCCGGAAGCAAAATATATGGGGGAGGGGGTCCCTGCCACTCCTTCCAAGCATCACATAGTGGTCTTACTTTCCTCCTTCACCTGGGCAAAGTTGCTTACCAATAAATCCTTTGCTTTGAGTTACCCAGCTTTAGATGAGCTAGAATTGTCTGGGACCACTGTGTGAGAATATAGATTGTGCTTCAGGTGGATTTTTTATTCGACAGGCTGCAAATTTCCCCCTTTTTAAAAACAAAGTTAATTAAAAAAAAAACAGCACAAGAAGAATGACTCTACATTGGTGCCCGTCTGTGGAGAACTCCGAATGTTAATATTTGCTCCTCCTTGTAATAGGAAGAGGTATCAAATAAAGACTTAGCGTGTAGAAGAAAAGCCAGCAGAGCTAGAGGGTGGAGTAAAACATGTCATTAGTTTAGAGCCCTTGAGTTACCACAAGAGATCCCAAACCAGCCCTCCTTGAATTCCATTGATCCCTTATCCGGCTCCAATTTAATGCTGGCCATTTAGTTGGCCAGATTCTTATATATAGGCTTCAATTTATTTTTATTTATTTATTTTATTTTATTTCCAATTTATATACCGCCCTTCTCCCTGAGGACTCAGGGCGGTGTACAGCCAGAATTAAGAACATGAAATACAAATATTAAAAACAATTAATATATATATAAATTTGGCCCCAAAATTAAAAATCACAAACCAATTAAAACATTTAAAAATTTCTTCTTAAGCCAGCCCGGCTTGCTGGAAAAAGTGGGTTTTAAGGGCACGGCGGAAGGCACTGAGGTCTTGGATTCTCCTTATCTCTGGGGGCAACTGATTCCAGAGGGTAGGTGCCCCCACGGAGAAGGCCCTCCCCCTGGGGGTCACCAGCCTACATTATTTGGCTGATGGCACCCTGAGGAGGCCCTCTCTGTGGGAGCGCACGGGTTGATGGGAGGTCGTCGGTAGCAGCAGGCGGTCTCGAAGATAGCTAGGCCCTATGCCATGGAGCGCTTTAAAGGTGATGACCAACACCTTGAAGCGCACCCGGAAGACCACCGGGAGCCAGTGCAGCCCGCGCAGGAGCGGTGTTACATGGGAGCGCCATGCTGCTCCCATCACTACCCGTGCTGCTGCATTCTGGACCAGTTGGAGCCTCTGGGTGCTCTTCAAGGGGAGCCCCATGTAGAGAGTGTTGCAGTAGTCAAGGCGAGAGGTGACGAGGGCGTGAGTGACTGTGCACAGGGAATCCCGATCAAGAAAGGGCCGCAACTGGCGAATCAGGCGAACCTGACAAAAGGTCCCCCTGGTTACAGCCGTCAGATGTTCCTCCAAGGACATTAAATCATTAATGCTGCCACCTACACGAATCATGCTGATTCTTTGCGTCTAAAATGTGTACAGTTTTATTCCCATTTGGAACCATTGCTGCTGAAAGTAAAAATCCTTTCTTGCTTGATTTTTTTTTTTTTCTCTTCTCTATATAGATAAATGCGACAGATGATGGTGAATATCTCATGTTGACTGGAGAAAAGAACTACCTGGACTTCACAAGAGTAATTGAATGGAATGGCAAAGAGTAATGTTTGTTCCTTCTTTTTTTTTTTCCTTCTTTACTGGTGTCCTTTTATCTCTGTGGCAGTACAACATTGTAATTCTCGCCTTACCTTTTAATTCATTCATTTGATTTTTATCCCACCATCATTGTTCTTTCTAAATAACTCAAGGGGGGGAATATCTCTAATACTCCTTTCCTCCTCCTGTTTTCTCCATGACAACAATCCTATGAGGTAGATTGAGCTGAGGAGAGTGACTGCCCCAATGTTACCTAGCTATTTTTCAGGCCTAAGGCAGGACTAGAACTCACTGTCTCCTAGTGATTGGCCCAAAGTCACCTATCCAGCTTTCTTGTTTGAGGCAAAACTAGAACTCACCATCTCCTGGTGATTGGCCCAAAGTCGTCCAGCCAGCTTTCATGCCTAAGGTGGAACTAGAATTCACAGTCTCCTGGTGACCGGCCCAAAGTCACCCAGCCAGTTTTCTTGTCTGAGTAAAAATTAGAACTTGCCATCTCCTGGTGATTGCCCAAAGTCATCCAGCCAGCTTTCATGCCTAAAGTGGAACTAGAATTCACAGTCTTCTGGTGACTAGCCCAAAGTCACCCAGCTGGTGTTCATGCCTAAGGCAGAACTAGAACTCACTGTCTCTTGGTGACTGGCCAAAAGTCACCCAGTTGGTGTTCATTCCTAAGGAAGGAGTAGAACTTACCGTCTCCTGGTGATTGGCCCAAAGTCATCCAGCTGGCATTCATGCCTAAAGTGGAACTAGAACTCACAGTCTCCTGGTTTCTAGGCCCAGCCCTATAACCCATTGATCAAATCCCCTATTCTAAAAATGATCCATTAGATCCAATGGATTTCCCTGTCCTTCCCAAACATTCTTAATAGTTTGGATTTTAAAAAAAAAAGTTTTGGATACTGCTGTTCAGGCTCCATGAGCTAAACCTTGTCACTGCGTTCTTTTATTTACCAGCTGAGCTCTCATTTCTGGACTATCAGACTTTCCGTAGCTTGCCAAGAATTGTTATCAGTAAGCTAAACTGCGCATGTCCACCCCACATTCCTTCACACACACACACTTTCCTTTGTTCTCTTGCCAGAAAGGTCCGGCTGAGAAATAGCCGGCACGAACTTTTGCAAAAATGAAACAATTAATTTTCTTAGTTAGTGAGATGTTTTATTTTCTTTATAACAAATAAATGAGTTTTCTTAGAAGAAATATCTTCGGGTTTTGTTTTCTTAAAGTATACTTGCAAGGAAAGGTCTCGATCCTCCCCTTGTAATCAGGTGCAATTATCCCAAAAGCAGAATGGGATTAATCAACGCCCTGACAAACCTCCCTTCTTCAGACTCAATCTCGATTTAAGAATTACAGTAGTGGCCAAAATTGTGGAAACCATTTGGGAAAAGTGTATTTTTGAGGTTTGATGGCTAATAACACCATTTTTTTTTTTTGGAGTTTCAAAATAAACCTATTCCATTGCTGGAATGGCCTGGGAATAGCCCAGACCTTCACCCAATTGGAAATCTATGGAGCCGACTAAAGAAACTTGTTAATCAGAAGCGACCTAGCAATAAAACGCAGTTAATAGAAGCAATCATTCAATCTTGGTTTCACATTATAAGAGCTGCAGATCTAAAAGACTTGGTTCATTCCATGGGAAGATGTTGTAAGGCGGTAATTCATGCTAAAGGTTACCCAACGAAGTATTCACTGACCTGGCGATAATTTTTGCATATCTCGTTTTTTCTACGCGTTTCACTTTTCTTCTTTATACTGTAACTGCTGTTCTAATAGCAAACCCTTCATAAAAGTTATTACATTACATTCCTGATTAAATTATCTTTCCATGGATATATAATTTTATGGTACTACTCCCCCAAAAAGTGATGTAATTAGCTAGTTCTAGAAAATACACTTTTCCCAAAAGGTTTCCACAATTTTGGCCACTACCGTACTTCTTCCTCGGTGCCTCTGATTTAAGTACAGAAAAAGTAAGAAGATGCTTCAAGGAACATGGCCTCTTTATCTTTTAGCAAGTTGAGTTTCGGGAAAACCCCGTAATCACGATTAAGAAAGAAGGTGGCTTGGGAAATAATTTATTCTGAGTGGGTTTGTATTAGAGATTGCCGGTGTTTTATGTTTCCCTGTCTTGGAAAACCTCAAGTCTGTAATTAAATCACAGACTTTGCTTTCACAAGATATTGTCTGGTCTGGGGTTGTTTTGAAAGAATCAAGACAGTTCTGTGGAGAAATATCAGATCCTAGATAAAAGAGGCCTTTTGATCTTCGACCCAGCAGGAAAATCTCTTGATGTCGTAAAACTAATCCTTGATTCCTTCTGATCTCTTCTCGTGACAGCAAGCTAGATTGGTGGACGACACCCAGCTGTAACATGATCAATGGAACAGACGGAGGGACATTCCACGCACTGCTCACCAAAGATGAAACTCTCTATATCTTCTCTACAGATTTCTGCAGGTAAGAACAGCAGCACAGGATTTGGTTGCAGAAACAATCTTGGCACACGAGATTGCCCTGTTTAGCATTCAGGTTCCTGTACAGCGTTGTAGAGAGGTCAGCCACAGGGTGTCCGTGTGCTTCGTTGATTTTGAAAAAGCATTTGATAGAATAAGACACAGCAAATTTATTACAAATCCCGAAGCAAGTGGGACGAGATGACAAAGGCATCCGAATTATAAAGACTCTATATTGGCATCAGGTAGCAAATGTGAGATTAGGTCAAAAATACTCAGATACACTGGTGAAATCCTTTTTTTTTTTTTTTTTTGCTACCGGTTCTGTGGGTGTGGCTTGGTGGGCGTGGCTTGGTGGGCATGGCAGGGGAAGGATACTGCAAAATCTCCATTCCCGCCCCACTCCAGGGGAAGGATACTGCAAAATCTCCATGCTCACCCCACCCCTGGATGGCCTATGGAACTCCCAGTGTCAAATTTCGTACTACGATAAAAGATTTTACCCATCTTGGTCTACAGGTAATCCTCGATTTACAACAGTTTAGTTCAGTGACCATTTGAACTTACAACGACACAGAAAAAGAGGGACTTAATGACCGTGTCAGGTTTCGATGTCATCTCAAATAAATTGCACTCCCAAACAATTAATCTTTGCTGAAATATTCCATTGAAATATTCATCTTCTCATTGGCCATCTTCCAAGTCAGTCTCCCCAGCTTCTGACCTCACCCCACAGGAATGTCTCCCCTCCCATCTCCTAGGGGATATTATCTATAGAGAAAATAAGTAGGTAAAAAGTCAAGCCTCATCTCCTTTTTATGGCAGCATCAGAATGCTGACATCCCGTTTTTCACACTTAGGACTGTTGCGGCATCCGCATGATCACAGGAACAAAATTCAGACACACTTAGCAACTGATTTGTATTTATGACTGTCTTAGTGACGTGAGCCCCTTTTGCGACCTTCTGACAAGCGAAGTCAACGGGGAAGCCAGACTCACTTAACAACCGTGTGACTAATTTGGAACAGCTGCAGTGCTTCACTTAACAAATGTGGCAAGAAAGGTCGTAAAATGGGGCAAAACTCACTTAAGGCTGGGGTGGGTGGGTGTCATGTGACTGGTGGAATGACTGACATCGAGTTGGCCACGCCCACCCAGGTTTTGTGGCTCCCGGTGTTTTCTTTTCTGTGGGAAATGGGTCTAAATGGCTCTTTGAGTGTTTTGGCACGTAGCGCCATCTCTGTGGGCACGCAAGCTGTTGCCCCAGTTCAGCTCTTCCGAGCATGTGCGCATGTTTCCCTCCAGCCAGCTGGTCGTCAGGTCTCTGCCACGCATGGGGAAGGGGGCGTGGCGCACATGTGCATGGGGCATGCGCACATTGCATTTTGGGGGGTTCGGCGCATGCGCATTGGGCACTCAGTCTGGAAAAGGTTAGCCACCACTGCACCAGCATATAAAAATAAGAGCAAACCCTTTTAGCATTGATGATGATAACCTAGTTTGGTAATGCAACATCTGCAAGAAAACCACCAAGCTCGGCAAGCACCGAGGACCCCTCAAGCCATTGTGGCTTGAGCCCTGGTGGCGCAGCAAACTAAAGTACTGTTAAGTACTGTTAAGTAACACCAGCTGCCTGTAATTACTGCAAGTTCAAATCTCACCAGGCTCAAGGTTGACTCAGCCTTCCATCCTTCCGAGGTAGGTAAAATGAGGACCCGGATTGTGGGGGCAATAAGCTGACTTTGTATAAAAAAGAACACCACTTAAGGGGGGCCCGAAAGCCCTACTAAGCAGGTATATACAAAAGTATGAAGGCTATTGCTTAACGCATTGTAAGCCGCCCTGAGTCTCCGGAAAAGGGCGGCATATAAATCGAACCAATAAATAAATAAATAAATAAAACATGATACACTTAGGGCCTTGTGTGCACTCAAGCGAAAACAAACTTCATATGGTGTGTCAAACCTGGGTTATCTCTGCAAATGTACGTGCCGTAACCAAAGCAGACTTTATATATTATTTTGTTCTTTTTCCAGATCCATCTATCTAACCTTCGAGGAAGAATTAACCGTTTTGGGAATTCCAACTTACCGGTTTACACCTCCCTTGGCAATCTTTGCCAATGCCTCGGTTAATCCAGATAACGCTGGCTTTTGTGTCCCTGCCGGGCACTGTGTGGGGTCTGGAATCCTGAATGTCACACTTTGCAAACAAGGTAAGTGAGTCACAAACCGAACCAAAGTGCTTTTAACAGGTAGTCCTCAATTTGCGACTTGGAGCCGAGAAGTTCTGTCGTATGTCATTGTCTTATAAGCCGCGGTGGTTAGAAGGCAGTACTGCAGGCTACTTCTGCTGATCACCGGCTGCCAGCAGTTTGGCAGATCGAATCTCACCAGGCTCAAGGTTGACTCAGCCTTCCACCCTTCCTTCCAATTATAAAGCTTCCAACGTTATAATTGCCAGTATTACAGAATTTTGGATAGTAAACGGTGGCCTGATTTTTAACAGATGGATGAGCACGATAGCATGAATGCTGCATTTGAAAAACGATTCTGAAATCCGGCTGTGTGCATGGGAGGTATTGTAAAAATACGTGGGTGCCTCCTTATTAGTTTGTTTTTAACCGTTTTGTTGTTATTGTTGTTCCTGTTATTGTTACAGGGGCCCCGATATTCTTATCGCTCCCACATTTCTTCCATGCTGATGATAAGTACGTCAAGTCGGTGGACGGCATGCACCCAAATAAACAGAATGACGACACATTTCTCGATATTAACCCAGTAAGTCTCTTGTTTCTGTCGACCTCAAAATCTTCTACAGGTAGTCCTCTACCTACGACCGCCATCGAGCCCAAACGTTTCTGTTGCTAAGCAAGATGGTCGTTGAGTGAGTTTTGCCCCGTTTTATGACCTTTCTCGCCACGGTTGTTGTTAAGTGAACCACTGCAATTGTTACATTAATAATACGATTCTTTCAGTGAATCCAGCTTTCTCATTGACTTTGCTTGTCAGAAGGTCGCAAAAAATGGACATAAGGTCTTCATTGTTCGGTGCTGTTGTAACTTCGGACGGTTGTAAGTCGAGGACTACCCGTACTAGATTTGGACTGGATTGGTAAAGCGATGATAATGGCTGAAAAAATATGTTTGATTTTTAAGTGAAAGCACACTTGCTTTTCCCTTTCAGCTGACAGGAGTTGTGGTGCGAGCGAACAAACGAATGCAAATCAATGTTTTTGTTGAAACGATACCTGAATTTATGTAAGTATTGGATGGAGAACCCAGCTGTGTTTTAGCTCTGTGAATATATATATATTCATTCCATTAAGCAGGAGAATAATGCATGTACTAATGGAACAATAATGTATGTAAAAACGAAAGGAATCTTATACATGCAAATCATGCATTGGCATATTTAAACAGCGAGAAAGATATTCAGCAGAAAAACCAGTTTACAAAATCAACAAGTGGTTTCAGCGTCTCTCTTTACGGTCTGAGGTCAGCAAAACGGGCAGCCAAAATCAAATCAGTTAGTATGAAAAAATGATTTCGGTAAATAAATAAGATGGTCAAATTGGGTTTGATGCTGCCGCAGTGAATTTGGCCACTGGATGAGTCGATATTTCCAATCTCGGCAATTTTAAGGTGGTTCGCTAAATTAATCTCCACTTCTGAGGAAAAATACGTTTAAAATGGGGCTGGAGATCTCAACCTCATCCTTCTCTGGAAATATTCTAGCATTATGTCCCATTTCATGGGGGGCTAAGGGGGCAATATAACATAAAGGGACGTGGTGGCACAGTGGCTGAGTTTGTCGATCGAAAGGTTGGCAGTTCAGCGGTTCGAGTCCCTAGTGCCGCGTAACGGGGTGAGCTCCCGTTACTTGTTCCAGCTTCTGCCAACCTAGCAGTTCGAAAGCACGTAAAAAATGCAAGTAAAAAAACAGGGACCACCTTTGGTGGGAAGGTAACAGTGTTCCATGCGCCTTTGGTGTTTAGTTATGCCGGCCACATGACTACGGAGACATCTTCGGACAGCGCTGGCTCTTCGGCTTTGAAACGGAGATGAGCACCGCCCCCTAGAGTTGGGAACGACTAGCACATATGTGCGAGGGGAACCTTTATCTTTACCTTAAGTGGGCAATAGGATGGGGTGGGGCCTCGTTGTAAAGAGAAAGGCCAGAGATTTACCTCTGGTCTGCATTCCAAACAGGTTCATGCTTGCGTGACTACAAGTAGGCCTCGTTTAATGACTGTCTTGTTTAGCAGCTGTCCCCAGCTAATGATGGTAATGGAGAATAAATATTGCCACCAATAATTCACTTTAGCAGCCTTGCTAGAGGTCTAGAGGTTGAAACATAGGACAATTGCAGGAAGAGAATATGTCCAATCTAATAAGGAGAAGGACTAGGGGTGACAGGATAACAGTCTTCCTATACCATATTTCTCGGAGTATAAGACGCACCTACCTTTTTTGGTGAGGAAAAGAAGAAAAAGAAATCTCCCTCTGCCTCTGAGCAATTTTGCCTCGTTACAGCAAACAGCCTGCTTCACTTTCAGTTTTGTTTTCAGCATAGCTTGATTAGCACAAGGAAAAAAAAAAATCTGCTCCAGCAATCTACCTCCTTGCAGCAAGCAGCAGAGCCCTGTGCAAAACGGCTGAGAGCAAATCAGCTGAGAGTCGGGAGGCCGATCCAATCAACTTGTGCTAATTAGGCTGTGCTGAAGCTGAAAGGAGCTGTTTTTTCTTGCTGTTTGCTTGCAAGGAGGTAACTGCTGTGAGGCAGAGGCCAAAGAGTGGGGGCCAGTGGGCGGGCGGGGCTACATTCGGTGTATAAGATGCATCTATATTTTCACCTCCTTTTAGGGGGGGAAAATGGTGTGTCTTATACTCCGAAAAATACGGTAATTTAAGGGGCTGCCCCAGAAAAGAGGGGGTCAATGTATTCTAAGCACAAGAAGTAACAGATGGAAGTTTAACAAAGAGACATTCAACCTAGAATTAAGGAGAAATTCCCTGATAGTGAGAACAATTAATCAGTGGAACTGATTGTCTTCAGAAGTTATGGGTGCTCCATCACTGGAGGCTTTTAAGAAGAGATTGGACATCCATTTGTCCAGAATGGTATAGGATCTCCTGCTTGAGCAGGAGTTTGGACTGCAAGACTTCAGAGATCTTTTCCAATTCTGTTATTATTCTGTTATAACGCAAAGGAAAGCTGAGGTACATTTATCAGCACAATTGCAGTTTCCCTTAGGCAACCGCTTCGCTTAACAACTGGGTTGCCTATCTCAATTGTGGTTGCTCAACCAGGACAACCTATATCCCATTTTCCTGAGCTCTGAAGGCTAATGAGATGCTTTCCCATCATGTAACCCTTGAAGCAGGATCATTCTCTTGAGTATCGCTAGAGAACACTCTGGTTTTATCTATATTTTTGTCTTATTTCAGCCAAACGGGGAGTATCAAAAGAATGCCCTATCCAGTGATGTTTGTAAATGAGGTAAGCACTGATCAAACATCCCCCACCTTCACCCCTGGTATCGTAAGGAAGTTCTCTGAATCTGGGAAGGGAAGCGGAAACTTGATGCATGGCAGATGAGAACAAATTGGACATTTCTGTCAGCTGCCACCTTAACGCCTGCTTGTGTTCTTCATTGCCATGCAGTGACAGTGACAACCTGCCATGAACTCGGGGAGAGTGGATGGGAGGAGGAATGCTTGGGGGAAAGCGAAAGTAACGGCTGTATCTCCCGGAGATGCTGCCTCAAGGTCATCCAGCTGGGAGAAGAAAAGGCAGCTGCATATCAACTCTTCTGAAAACATCTTTCTTGAACCTGATTGGTCACAAGGGTGGGGGTGGGGGTCAGCGATGGGAAGCAGTTGGGGAGGGAAAAGTTGAATTTAGGGATTTGGGCGAACAATTGTCAGTTCTGGGTGTGCGTTACTGCAATGCACTTCTTAAGAGCCGCGGTGTCGCAGCGGTTAGAATGCAGTACTGAAGGCTACTTCTGCTGACTGCTGGCTGCCGGCAATTTGGCAGATCGAATCTCACCAGGCTCAAGGTTGACTCAGCCTTCCATCCTTCCGAGGTCGGTAAAATGAGGACCCAGATTGTGGGGGGCAATAGGCTGACTCTGTAAAACTGCTTAGAGAAGGCTGTAAAGAGCTGTGAAGCGGTATATAAGTGCTAATAAAACTATACCTTTCTCAACAAATGGAGCCGAGGATGATTTCCATTTAGAGCAGGGGTCTCCAACCTTGGCAACTTTAAGCCTGGTGGTGGGCAGATCAATGCCAAGTTGTGTCCTCCTTCTCCAGCTCTTTCTTCGTTCTTTCCCTTCTCAGAGTTTTCTGCTTGACGATGTAAATGCAGGAAAACTCCGGGCGGCTCTGCTTCAATCCAGCCTGGTCCAAGCTGTCCCATTCATCATGCTGGCACTGGGAATTATTTGTGGATCAGTGTTTCTGGCAGTCACCTATTGGCCCCGAGGGAAAAAAGAGGAGGTAAGGCTGCTTGTAGGTCTGTTCATTTCCCCGTTATTTTAGTTTGAAAGCTTCCTTCCTTCCTTCCTTCCTTCCTTCCTTCCTTCCTTCCTTCCTTCCTTCCATCCATCCATCCATCCATCCATCCCCTTCCTTCCTTGCTTCCTTCCTTCCTTGCTTGCTTCCTTCCTTCCTTTCTTCCTTCCTTCCTTCCTTCTTCCTTCCTTCCTTCCATCCATCCAGTCCCTCCCTCCCTCCCTTCCTGTCTTTTCCTTCTTTCCTTTTTTCCATCCATCCATCCTGCCCCTCTCTCCCTCCCACCCTCCCTTCCACCCATCCCCTTCCTTCCTTCCTTCCTTCCTTCCTTCCTTCCTTCCTTCCTTCCTTCTTTTTCTCCCTCCCTCCCTCCCTCCCTCCCTTCCTTTTCTTTTCTTCCCACTCTCCATCCCTCCCTTCCTTCCTCACCTACCTACTTGTTCATTCTAGGTGAAAGATTTAATAGACCCACAATAAAATGCGTCTCAGCAACATTCTGATGCTGACTTGTATCATATGGTAAGACACGCAAAATTTGTCTCTTCCTGGTGCCTCCAAACTTAAGTGCCAACAAGGAGCTTCTCGGTTAAGAATTCTGAAATCTTAAAGCCTAGTTTTGCACATGTACCAGCCACTTATTGGCATTGTAACTTCTATGGGTGCAGAAATTCCTATTGGTTAATTAAAAACTGTATCGCATAAATGAATATTATTCCCTTACGATGGGCTCAAGCAGGGACTATTCGGAACTGTGAGCATCACGAAGTATAAATATACATGTGTGAACCAGTTTTGAGATTAAATTGTTCTGCTTTAATAACCTAAGCCTTGGGTTACCCCATTTTCAACTCCTGGTAGATTGCAACAGCCTTGGGACGGCTTAGCTGGAGCTATTTAAAAACAAAACAAAAAACACTTAAGATGATATCTTAGATTAAGTCAGGCAGTTTATTACTTTTTAAGGCTGGCGCTTGCATAAAAATTGTATTTCCATATGGCTTGCCATGAAAGCCATTCTCTGTGCCAACGAAATAACGCCACCTAGATCAGTTTCCCCAATCTTGGCTAAATTGAAGATGCGTGGACTTCAACTCCCAGAATTCCCCAGCCAGCAAGCTTCCCCAGTGGGGCATATGGCAGCCCCCCCCTCACCCAGGGCCAAACACCAGGAAGCCTTTGTAATTTCAAGTGGCTGCTGAACGAATGGTCATAATTCGAGGACTGCTTGTCATGGAGAGTAGGAGTAATTTTGAGGTACCGAAGAAAGATGGTGGTACCAAGATGGTGGTCGGATAAAAGAAACCAGAGTCTGGGCTAGAGGTGTAATTTGAAAAAACGTCTCAAGCAGGACTCTCTGTATGTCTATGGAGATTCTCCGTCATCCAGGTCACGATTGTCCCAAAGGCGTTTTTTTTCAAGAGGCCACTGGACTTTCTTTTTATTTCTTTGAAGACATTTCGCTTCTCATCCAAGAACGTTCTCCATTTCTTCTCAGAAATGGTGTAGGGTCTCCCACTTGGGCAGGTGGTTGGACTAGATGATCTACAACCATGATGGCGAACCTCTAGCACGTGTGGCACGCAGAGCCCTCTCTGTGGGTATGCACGCCGTCGCCAGCTGCTCTTCTAGTATTTGTGCATGCTGGAGCGCTGGCCAGCTGATCTTTGTGGACGCCGGAGCACCGGAAAAACGACCTGAAAACGGCTAAAAACCAGGCCGTTTTTCGGGCCCTTTCTGGACCTTTTCTGGGCTGTTTTCAGGTCGTTTTTTAGGCCAGTTTTTGCACAGTTTTCAGGCTGTTTTTCAGGCCAAAAATGGCCCAAAAAACAGGCATGCACATACTGGCCAGCTGGGTTTCCGGTGTTCCAGTGCACGTACATGCACACACGTGCATGCGTGTTCCGGTTTGGGCATTCAGTGCCAAAAAGGTTCACCATCACTGACCTACAACTCAAAGAGGTGCAGGGGTGAAATCCAGGAGGTTCTGACCGGTTCTGGAGAACCGGTAGCGGAAATTTTGAGTAGTTTGGAGAACCAGTAGCGGAAATTTTGAGCAGTTTGGAGAACCGGTAGCGGAAATTTTGAGTAGTTCGGAGAACCGGTAGAGGAAACTTTGAGCAGTGTGGAGAATCGGCAAATGCCACCTCTGGCTGGTCTCAGAATCGGGTGGGAATGGAGATTTTGCAATATCTTTTCCCCAGGAGTGGGGAGGGAATGGAGATTTTGCAGTATCCTTCCCCTGCCACGCCACGTCCACCAAGCCACGCCACGCCACGCCTACCAAACCACGCCCACAGAACCGGTAGGTAAAAAAAATTGGATTTCACCACTGGTACAAGATCCCTTCCAACTCTGTTCATCTGATTAATGAGCTCTGAGCTTCTTGGGTGAGAAGCAAAACATCTTCAAATAAAAACCAGAAAGTCCAGTTGCCTGTTGGAAAAAGCCATCTTTGGGATGCTCTGTATGGTTCTCACAAAGACAAAGGGAAGAAGAAAGGAAGAGCATCCAAACTTGCAAAGTTCTCTTATGGGAACTTTTATCATAAAAGTCACGTGAGCATTCATAACTCTCGGCTTCCTGGTCAGGTCCATCCTGAAGAGCCAACTACATTTATAAGGACGTGGTGGCTCGGTGGCTAAGACGCTGAGCTTGTCAATCAAAAGGTCGGCAGTTCAGCGGTTCAAATCCCTAGTGCCTCGTAAAGGAGTGAGCTCCCGTTACTTGTCCCAGCTTCTGCCAACCTAGCAGTTCGAAAGCACGTAAAAAAAATGCAAATAGAAAAATAGGGACCACCTTTGGTGGGGAGATAACAGCGTTCCATGTGCCTTTGGCGTTAAGTCATGCCGGCCTCATGACCATGGAGACGTCTTCGGACAGCGCTGGCTCTTCGGCTTTGAAACGGAGATGAACACCGCCCCCTAGAGTCGGGAATGACTAGTACATATGTGCGAGGGGAACCTTTACCTTTTATTATATGGGCCCCTGCAGAGACTGAGGAGCAGCTGGATCCCCCAGTCTTAAATCAAGCACCCATAATACAGGTAGTTCTCAACTTACAACAGCTCATTTAGTGACCGTTCGAAGTTCCAATGGCACTGGGAAAAAAAGTGACTTACGACCGTTTTTCACCCTTAACGACCGTGGCAGCATCCCCAGCGTTCAGGTGATTAAAATTCAGACACTTGGCAAACTGGCTCGTACTTAAGACGGTGTACATTGTCCTGGTTGCCCTTTTGCGACCTTCTGGCAAGCCAAGCCAACGCTTAAAACCACCATGTTGCTAATTTAACAATGGCGGTGAATCACTCAACAACAGGGGCCGTGAAACGGGCAAAGCTCACTTTAACAAGTGTCTTGCTTAGCAACGGAAATTTTGCACGCAAGGGTGGTCGTAAGTCCAGGGGCTACCTAGTCACACAGTACAGGCGAGGAGAGAAACATTTGAGGAAAAGGACTTCCTGTTTTGGCTTCTGGGGTGCTTCGTATTCTAAACAGGGACCCTCAAGTGTGAGAATAACCCCAATATTTCTGTGTGGGGATACCTCTTGGGTTCTGGTCTGTGGGTCTGTAGGGTTTAAATTGGTCTGCCAGAGTGGAGAAAAGCTAGAAGGGTTTTGGATGAAGTTGTAATTGCTCAGCTCCCTTTTCTGGACTATATATAAATACTGCTCTTCGGGGATGGTACGGATTTGGTGAGTTTTGTTCTAATAGTGGTCTTGGTGAAGGTATTTCTTTATTGGCTGGATTTAATTGTTTTTAAGGTTCTTGGTTGTTTTTACATAGTCTTGTGAAACAGGCAAGGTAGGTTTTTTTTTTTAAAAGAGATGATCTCCTCAGCATTGGAACCCAAAGGTAAGTTGCGCTCATTCCTCGTCCAATGTTTTTAGAGCTTAAAGATTAAAACAGCCTTGGTAGTACAGTGGTCTAAAGCACCCTGTTATTAAGACCAGCTGCCTGCAATTACTGCAGGTTCGAATCTCGCCAAAGCTCAAGGTTGACTCAGCCTTCCATCCTTTCTAAGGTAGGTCAATTGAGGACCCAGTTTGTGGGGGCAATAAGCTGACTTTGTATAAATATACAAAAGGATGAAGGCTATTGCTTAGTGCATTGTAAGCCGCCCTGAGTCTCCGGAGAAGGGCGGCATATAAATCAAATTAAAAAAAAAAAAAAGGCTCACAGATATTAACCTAAACTTTGCAGCTCAGGTGAATTCAGCTGAATTCAGGTTAATCCGCTTGCAAATGTAGTCTTCTCCTATTCGGATTCATTGCTTGAGTAGAAACCATGGAAATTGGGGTGGGGGAAAAACAACCCAACCCATTTCTCTGGCCTTAAGGAATAAAACAGCTTTAGGGAAATACAGTTTGGCTAAAAAAAAATATCTCCCTGCTGGATCAATTTCTCACCAACCAGGAGAAATTGAATTAAAAACACGTTTGAACATACGATCCTTCCCATGCATTCTGAAATAGGACTGTCTTAGGAACTCAACGCCACTAGATCAGTGATGGCTAACCTTTTTGCCATCGCATGCCAGGAGGGGGGAGCGGGAGTTGTCAAACGGGCCGTTTTCAGCCTCCAGAGGATCTCGGGGGGGGGGGGAGGCAGTTTTTGCCCTCCCCAGAGTCCTAGAGAGGCCCTGGAGCCAGGTGTGAGAGAGAAATGGGCCTTCCCCACCCCCGTCCAGGCCCTCCGGAGGCAGGAAACAGCCCGTTTCCCTACTTCTGGTGGGCCCAGAAGACCCGAAAAGTGGGCCACCTGTGGCATACCTGCCATAGGTTCGCCATCACGGCACTAAATCGATCTACTCAGATAGTTCAGAGAGTCCTTGTGGGGTCCTGGGTGCTCTCTAAGCTCAGTTGTTTACTTGCAGATGTTTCATTACCCAACTAGATAACACCATGAATGCTAGAAAGGAGTGGGGGTCACTCTCTTGTTTCTATACAAGTGGCTTCCCCTGTCAATATCGATGGAGTGTTCTGGATGGTTCCTCGACTGGATTATTGTTTATGGTTGGATTGTTTGTCAGAGTTTGATAGTTCCTTGACTGGGGAATTGTTTATTGCTTGATGATCTAATATTAATCTTGGCGTTAATCTCTGATTATCTAGATGTTGATTGCTGGGGAGGAGGAGGTATGGTGGCCTTTTAGCTTTTTTATTGTCTCTTTTGAATGATACGTAGACGTTGTTTACCTCTGTGTGCCTGTTGATGGCTGATTTGTCTTGAGTGCCAGGCTTCCAGGAATTCTCTAGCGGTTTTGGATTTAGCTTGGTCTCACAGTTTCCCAGTTGAAATTATGGTAAAATCAGCCTGTGTTTTTAGATACTAGTGGCTTGCCCTGTCAGTATTGGTGAGACACTCCCTTCTAATACTGATACATAGTCGGGTAATGAAGCATCTGCAAGAAAACAACCGAGCTCAGAGAATCATAAAGGACCCCTTTCAACCCTGAGCTGCAAATATTCTCTTCTTCCTTGTTTCCCCGAAAATAAGACCCAGCCTGAAAATAAGCCCTAGCATGATTTTTTCAGGATGCTCGTAATATAAACCCTACTCCCAAAATAAGCCCGTTAAGATTGTCAACCAGACGGACGCATGTAGTACCGTATTTCCCTGAAAACAAGACCTAACCAGAAAATAAGCCCTAATTCGTCTTTTGGAGCAAAAATTAATATAAGACCCTGTCTTATTTTCAGGGAAACACGGGTATCAGATCAGCTCTTAGTTAGAGTCCACTTATCAACAATTTATCTGTGAACAGGACTTGAGAAAAGTCTGTTGGGTTCTTTTGCCATTTCCAGAAAAGTTGCAGGAGTCAATAAATGAAATGGGTTGCGTAAACACAATCTGTAAATTAACTCCTTTTTTTTTTTTTTTTTTTGCCTCCCCCTAACAACAGGGTACCATTGACGAACAAGCTCCACTTATCCGGACATAACTCGATCTCCCCGACCATGCCAGGTTTACAAAAAAAAAAAAAAAACAGCTTCACCATGATGATTGAACAGGGCAAACGTTTTTAACTGCCACCAGAACCTACCACTTCAACGGCACCCTTGAAGTAGTCCTCTTTTTAGCGTTTAGTAACCATCTGCTTCCGAGGAAGGTGGACAATTGTAAACGGAACCTGAACAGAGGGCAGAATTACAGACTTTTTAAAGGAGTCGGTTGGACGCCATTTGCCACTGCTTTCCCAGAGTGTGAAAAAAGCAGTAGTATTTCACTACACTTCCACCATTTGTTGGACTTATGGAGTTGCACCTGCATCTGCAGTTTCCTGCTGGCTTACTGCAGATGCCATGAAAGGTGACGTCGGCCTTGGTGACATCCTTATTAATTTAGGACAGTGGTCGGCAACCTTAAACACTCAAAGAGCCACAAAGGTCCTAACCGGAAGCCCCCCATTCAATTCTGGAGCTGGCCAGAAGTCCAGTTACCCCACCATAGAATCTCCTTTTAGCGCGATGTCCTTTTTCCTATGCCGACCGGAAGTCCGATTCTCCCACCATAGAGTTTCTTCCTAGCGTGGCGTCCTTTTTCTTCTACCTGTCCTAACTGAAAGCTCTATCAATTGTGGAGCCGACTGGCGACAGGGAGCTGCAGCAGTGGGATGAAAGAGCCACATGCGGCTCCAGAGCTGCAGGTTGCTGACCCCTGATTTAGGAGATTTGCTAGCACAGCCCTTGTCCTGCCATCATTTGATTTCTTGGTGAATCCTATGGCTCGGATCTACCTAGGAGTTTTACTTTTCCCATAGTGTAAAACTTTGCACCGGAAAGGGACACACACACACACACACACACAAAGAATAATTTTATATACTCTAGGAAATTTCCTATTTTTGGTTCAGGCCATTGGATGTCCCATTCGGTGTTCATTTTTTAAAAAATTTCCTTTTGAGTAAAAGGCTCAGATCAGCTTTTATTAACCTGGCACCCAGGGTTTTTTTTCAAGCTCTAAAGGCCTCTTCCCTCAGAGGCATCCAGGTGTGTCGTGATTTCCCCCTTCAACTTGGAAAAAAAATAAAATAAAGAAGGGATCAGAGTCTTCACAATGAACAGCCAAAATGGAATTTCAACCCTGCAGGCCGAAGCCTACGATTTGTCAAGATAACGTGAGGAGGGGGGAAAAAAGAGAAGTTTTACAGGATCATTCAACTTGTACTGGAGGGAATGAGAAGGGATCCGTCGTCTTTGTCGAGCAAACTGCACTGATTTGATAAAGGGAAGCTGGGATCCTTTTTGAGATGGTCCTGAAAATAAGATAGTAGCCAGCAATCTTGGTGTGGTAACAGCTGGCTAATCCTGCTTTTGGGGGGGGGGTGTCATACATTCTGCTTGATAATTCGGATAATTAGGAGATGAGAAGGAAAAACCCAAGACATCTCATATCATGGAAGTTGGAAAAAAAAAAATTCTGGAAGAAAGCAGTGGCAAACTATATTTTTGCCAAGAAAACAACATGGATGTCCATGAAGACACCAAGGAGTCAAGCTCATACCAATTTTTTCCTACTAACTAAGCAGCGAAAAGAGATGTTGTGTCCCTAATGCTTTCTTCTCCTTTCTGTAGTGTATCTTATCACTTGAGTATTACCTGAAGACACTATGAAACTCATAGTTCCCAAATGCCCTATTGTTAGAATCCTATTGTTAGAAACGAAGTGGTTCCTTCCGTTTGCCATCTTAAATTTTCCCCTTGGATTAGGAAGGATTCCCCTGCCTTTTGCTGTGTGTCCGCTGTATTCCTTTAACTTCATCGTAAAAATGGCTTTGCTGTATCCCACCCAGCCTGGGCATTTAATTACCCGTTGTGCCAGGCAAGAGTTCTGGGAAGTTAGCCAAATTTGAAGGTGACCTCTGTTGTAGAATTAATCCAAGAGATTAGAGCGGGGGTGAAATGCTTTAAAAAAAGGTTCAGACTATCGCGCAATACATCTGTGATCGTTGGAATCTTCTTTTTTTTTTACTTTTTTAAAGCATTTTTTTACTACCTATTCGCCAGAACCAGTAATAAAAAAAATGCTTTAAAAAGGTTTTTAAAAAGTTTCTGACGATCATGTTGCACAGTACAGCTATGATCATTGGAACCTTTTTAAAAACTTTTTTAAAGCATTTTTTTTTTTTTACTACCGGTTCAGGCGAATCGGTAGTAAAAAATGCTTTAAAAAGTAAATTTAAAAAAAAAATACGTTGGCCATGCCCACCCAGTCACATGACACCCCACCAACACCACCAAGCCACGCCCACAGAACCGGTAGCAAAAAAAATTTTTTTGCATTTCACCACTGGATTAGAGGCACACGTTTTGCAAACCCTAGTGGCTTCCTCGGAGGTTGGGCAAATTATGCAACCTAAATCTGAGACGTTAAAATCTGAAGCTTTTTCAGCTCAGAAATGAAAATGTCATGTTACAGTGCATAAAGTTCTTGCAGGAAGAGAGATGGTTTTGAATATCTGCAGGGACAAAGAAGCCAAAAGAACAGAATATAGGATAATATATTGCAGTCTTGGGAGCCCAGGAGATGTACTACACAGTATCCGTAGGTCAGGATTGTGAATTTCTGGCTTATTTTGCATGGATAGCTTTTAGCCTAGGACTGATATAACTTGCAGATTATAGGCACAGTGAAATCACTCTTGCTTTCAAAGGAGAGTCCTCTGTCACAATTACAAAAAAATTGGCCAGCCTTCTGAAAAGTTGGCCTGTTAGTCTCTTTGGGGTCCTTGGTGCTCCCTGAGTTTTCTTGCAGACATTTCATTGCCCAACTAGGTAATATCATCAGTGCTAAAGAGGGTGGGGTTTACTTTACTCTGTTTACATACAGCTGGCTTGTTGGGTAGTGAAACATTTGCAAGAAAACCTCCAAGCTCAGAGAACATTAAAGACCCCGCAATTCAACCTTGAGCTACAAATATTCTTTTCTGTCGCTGGCTTCTTGTTTTGACATGTTGAAAACTAGATGTGACCAGATGTGGGATTAGCAATGGACTCTCTGGGGAGCAGCTTTAAATATGCAAAGGTTTACAATAGCTGTTAATAAATCAAAGGGCTAGCTTCTCCTCTTCTCAAAAAAATTAGTCGATTTAAGACAATTTGGAAGGGAGAACCACAATCGGATTTTGGTACGAGCTGCTTGTGAAGTCGGTAATGAAATCAAATCTCAAGGCCCTAAAACGTGCTTGGAATGTTGCTTGTTTAATTTTAAGCATCTTTTATAGCTGACTAAAAATCATATGATGGATGATTTGGGGTTTCTTGTTAAGAAAAAAAAAAAATCAAGGATAAAGGCTCCCTCCTCTTGAAACCGATATTACGGGCAAACTTGTCTGCTGCTGAAGACGATGGATGAATTTAAAAAAGTCAAACTTCAGGATCCAGTCTCCAAACAGCCTTTTCTCTGAACGTATTTTTCTAATTTGACTGGACAAGGTCAGTTGCTGCTGGTACTTGTGGCCTATTCGCTTCTCTTGCACAAATTTAGAAACGATGGGCACACTTTGCCAGTTGCTCGCCATTGTTTCTGCTCTTGACGTTGAGGCTCCCAAGAATTTTCAGGTTCCTTGCAATCCAACTGGACATCACAATATTTGTCCTGCAGCTACGCAAGTCGGTGATGTGTGCGTTGACCAGCTAATCTTGGACTGAAACCATAGACTGCTCTCTTTAGAAAGATTTGAGCCCTCCTTCAACTGTAAGGGACAGGATTGGGTTTTAATCACATTTATCTAATGCTTCTCTTAACTCAAAAAGAGCTGCTGATCTCTCTGTATTCTACAAGTTGCACAAGGTACACTAATATTAACCCTTTTTAGATGGGAAGCTAAGATTGTGCCATAGCTGCTTTTCGAAGGTTGTGTTTTTGAGTTAATGACAAGTGCTGGCCTTAAAAACAGTCTTGCATCTCCCTGAAGTCTAACACACTTTTATGGCATGATGGAACTATACCAAGCATTGAGTAAAATATGTTTTTGTTCTTTCGTTTCTTTGTTTTCTTACGTCTTAAAAGGGAAGACGAAAACAAACAAGGGAATGCATTTCATGCTCAGCTGGGGCGGGTGGAAGGAAGGAGGGAGAAGAAAGAGAGGGAGGAAGGAAATGAAGGAAGGTGGAAGAAAGGAAATAATGGAATGAAGAAGAGGGAGGGAGGAAGGAAATGAGGGAGGGAGGAAATAATGGAAGGAAGAAGAGGGAGGAAGGAAGGAAATAATGGAAGAAGAGGGAGGGAGGAAATAATGGAGGAAGGAAGGAAATAATGGAAGAAGAGGGAGGGAGGAAATGGAGGAAGGAAGGAAATAATGGAAGAAGAGGGAGGAAGGAAATAATGGAAGAAGAGGAAGGAAGGAAGAGGGAGGAAGGAAGGAAATAATGGAAGAAGAGGGAGGGAGGAAATAATGGAGGAAGGAAGGAAATAATGGAAGGAAGAAGAGGGAGGGAGGAAGGAAATAATGGAGGAAGGAAATAATGGAATGAAGAAGAGGGAGGAAGGAAGGAAATGAGGGAGGGAGGAAATAATGGAGGAAGGAAGGAAATAATGGAAGGAAGAAGAGGGAGGAAGGAAGGAAATAATGGAGGAAGGAAATAATGGAAGGAAGAAGAGGGAGGAAGGAAGACTCATGAATACACTGAATCATATCTAGTTGAAATGTTTGATTAAACACACTTCTAAAAGCATGATGCACATCGTAAGTATTATTTTGTATACACCTAAAAAATAAAAATTGATTTCTGCATTTCACAATTAGTTTTGGAAGGTAGATGACCAGTGTGATTTATGAACTGGCACTGAATACTGCACAACGCAAAGTCTTCTGCAACTGCTGTGTTAGAAGATTCTATTCAGCGTGTGTGCCAAGCAGATCCCGGTAAATTTAAGATTTTTTAAAAAAAGATTATTGATAGTTAACAATATTCTTAAAATCACTCGGAAGTAACCATCTAGTTCGGGGGTCTGCAACCTTGAATACCCAAAGAACCATTTGGACCTGTTTCCCACAGAAAAGAAAACACTGGGAACCACAAAACCCTTCCCGTACCTGACTATTTCTTGAGCGTCCACAAAGCTAGCATATGTAGTTGAATTAAAAGTTCTGTTTTCTTCTGAATTGGATTTATCCATGGTTGGCCTACAGGAGGTTGAAAAGCTCAATAAATCGTGTGCTGGTAGATGTCACACATTGGAGGTTGTGATGCATATTTTGAGTGACGGAGCCGTAGCAGAGGGGTGAAAGAGCCACATGTGGCTCCAGAGCTGCAAGTTGCCGACCCCTGATCTAGTTAAAATATAAACGTGCATGTATACAAATGGAGTAATACAATACAGGTAAGTCCTCGACTTAACAACGGTTCATTTAGTGACAGAAGGTACATCATTGAAAAAAAATGATTGTTTTTAACGCAACCATTATAACATCCCCATGGCCACATGATGATAATTCAGATGCTCCCGGGGGCCATGTGATCTTCTTTTGCGACCATCTGACAAAATCAATGAGGAAACCACATTCACTTAGCAACCGAGTCACTAACTTAACAGCTGCAGCAATTCACTTAACAAATGTGACAGGTCATAAAATGGGGCAAAGCTCACTTAAATGTTTCACTAGACTAGGCAACCAAAATTTGATGCTCAATTGTGGTCGTAAATTGAGGACTACCTGTCAATTGAAAGCGGAAGAGTGAGATCTGCGATTCTCTTCCAATCCTTAAGGGGGCGCAGTGCTCCCTTTTTGCGGAAGCCGGTAGCGTTATGAGCCGCTCTGTCCTTTTGGATCTCGGATAACGCCTGTCTCATGACGTCACTGACGAGCACCGCGCGGATGACGCCAATCGCTCCGCCCAGTTGCCGGAGCAACCATCAAACTGTGCATCCAGCTTTTATGCCCGAGTGAACGACGGTTCCTGTTCATAGAGCTAGAAAATAAGAGTCACACCTCTGCAGTGATTTTTCATATAGCGTATATGTATAAACCTCAACCCGTTCCTCTTCCGAAATTCAACCCACCGTGAATCCAGCCTGTCACCCTCGAACCACGCCGTGTCTCTCCCACGGATTTCCATAACATAGAGTTATGGAAGAGTTTAGAATCGGAAAGTGGAACCCGAGCACTATTCTACATCTTTCGTAGATCTATAGTCCGCCTTCGGGCCTTCTCTCTCTGGGGAGTCACGGTTTCCGCCCGGACGGAAGAGGCGACCGGACCTTTTTTTTTTTTGAGCGGGGGGAGGGGGAGCGTTCGGCGTTGCTCGTGTCTCGTTGCTGCCTCATGGCTTTCAACTTCGGGGCGGCTGCTGGCGCCGCGGCCGCCCCAAACCCCGCGGGTGAGTGAGGAGGCGAGGAAGGGAGGCCGGAAGGCCTTGTCGGGACGAGTTTCCGGGCCGGGGGGGGAGGGAAGGAGGGAGGGAGAGCTGCACCCGTTGAATGCCTGCCTGGCTCTTGGAAACCATGGCAGGGAGCGGAGGAAGGAGGGAGGGAAGCCGCCGGTGTCTCTGCCTGAGGCGATATTGTAGGTTTATTAAACCGCCCTGAAGGATTCTGGGCGGTTGAGCGATTTGGGCTCCCTTAGGAACCAACCAAGAGGGGAAGAAACGAGGGAGGGAAATAAAATTACCTCAGCCGAAGGAAAATGGAGGGTGTGGGGGTGTCTGTGTCAAAAGCCAGAGTTCTTTTCAGGCGGCTTCCACTAGGCAGGGAACCCACCACCCCCCATCCAACGAGCCGCGGAGGAGGAGGAATGGAGGCAAACTTGTAAAAAAAAAAGAGAAAAAGCGGGTTTTTTTTTTAATTTATACAGGCCGTCCTCGATTTACGACGTTTCCTTTTTGGCTTTTCAGAATAGGCAAAACAAGGGCTCCCTCTTTCCAGATTGAGATTGGAGTCTGTGGGAGTGTTAACTCATTCCCAAGAAAACGTTTTTAGTCTTCAGCCAAAGCTGAATCATTGCTGCTCCAAAGCAGCTTCAGATAGATAGATAGATAGATAGATAGATAGATAGATAGATAGATAGATAGATAGATAGATAGATGATAGAGAGATAGAGAGATAGATAGATAGATGATAGATAGAGATATAGATGATAGATAGATAGATAGATGATAGAGATAGATAGATAGATAGATGATAGATAGATAGAGACAGATGATAGATAGATAGATAGATAGATGATAGATAGAGAGATAGATAGATAGATAGATAGATGATAGAGATAGATAGATGATAGATAGATAGATAGATAGATAGATAGATAGATAGATGATAGAGATAGATAGATAGATAGATAGATAGATAGATGATAGATAGATAGATGATAGATAGATAGATAGATAGATAGATAGAGACAGATGATAGATAGATGATAGATAGATAGATAGATAGATGATAGAGATAGATAGATAGATAGATAGATGATAGATAGATAGAGACAGATGATAGATAGATAGATAGATAGATGATAGATAGATAGATAGATAGATGATAGATGATAGAGAGATAGAGATAGATAGATGATAGATAGAGATATAGATGATAGATAGATAGATAGATAGATAGATAGATAGATAGATAGGTGATAGAGATAGATAGATAGATAGATGATAGATAGATAGAGACAGATGATAGATAGATGATAGATAGATAGAGACAGATGATAGATAGATAGATAGATGATAGATAGATAGATGATAGAGATAGATAGATAGATGATAGATAGATAGATAGATAGAGATAGATAGATGATAGATAGATAGATGATAGAGAGATAGAGATAGATAGATAGAGATAGATGATAGATAGATAGATAGATAGATAGATAGATAGATAGATAGATAGATAGATAGATATACCGCCCTTCTCCCGAAGGACTCAGGGCGGGGAACAGCCAAAAGGTAAAAACACAGAATACAAAAATTGTAAGAACAGTTTAAAAAAACATATTAAACAATTTTGGCCCAACAATTAAAATACCCCTTTTAAAATTCAAATTAAAATTAAGCAATTGGAGAAGTTAGGCCAGCCCGGCTTGTTGAAATAAAAAAAAGTCTTGAAGGCCTCAGCAGTTCGTCTCTTTGACCCAAATCTCTGCCAAAAACCTCGAAATGCTTATTTATAACCAGAAATATTAAAAGAAGAAAGGCTCTTTGATGTTTTACATTTCTCTATAGTAAAACCAATTCATGCCCATAGCTTTTTTTTTCTCTTCTAAAATACATCCTTTCGGAATATATCAAATTTTGCATATCGAGAGAGGTTTGTAAATCAAATTTAACTGATGTCTAACAACTATTGTAATCTCTTGGCTAGGTTTGAGTGCCTTTTGCATAGAAGGGCAGGATGCAAATTGGATCAATTGTTAGTCAGAAAATTGTTTTTCAAAACGTTGAAATACTATTCTTGAATACGAATTTATTTCAAATTACCACTTGATATTGACTTCTGAGGGATGCGGTGGCTCATTGGCTAAGATGCTGAGCTTGTCGATCAAAAGGTCAGCAGTTCGGCGGTTTGAATCTCTAGTGCCGCATAATGGGGTGAGCTCCCTTTACTTGTCCCAGCTTCTGCCAACCTAGCAATTCGAAAGCATGAAAAAATGCCAGTAGAAAAATAGGGACCACCTTTGGTGGGAAGATAACAGTGTCCTGTGCTCCTTTGGCATTTAGTCATGCCGGCCACATGACCACGGAGACGTCTTCGGACAGTGCTGGCTCTTCAGCTTTGAAATGGAGATGAGCACTGCCCCCTAGAGTTGGGAACGACGACTAGCACATATATGTGAGGGGAGCCTTTACCTTTACCTTATTGACTTCTGAGCAATATTGGTTCTCTGTTACAATCAAATAGTTATTCTAGAAGAGAATGATAGGTGTGAAATTGGGTTATGTAGTAGCTTTGCTTTAAGATCGGGGCAAGATTGGGCATTTCTGAGTAATGGACACCTGTATGAAGGAGAGACTGCTAAAGATTTGTGAAATTTCACAGTAGAATAATGGCAGGAGACCACATTTCAGATTCTAATTGCTGGATCTTCCTTATGCTCTGGGTATTCCAGACTCAGTAGTCACTTGAAGCACAACAGTTGTTCAACTCAACATTTTTAATCCTAATTCTCCATTTAAAATTAAGACTGATACCATAACTCTTTTTCCAAAGAAAGATATTTGCTTATATATAAGTGGCTGTTTGATTGGATGAGCAAAGAAATCCAAAATATTGAAGATTTGAGAAGATATTATAATGCACTTCTTTGTCACAGATATTTCGTTGTCTGTCAGTTAGCTAGCTACCATATAGTTACTTAGCTACCTATTGCTACTGAGGCAAACCATGTGCAGATATGCTCAAAAGGTCACCATAAATGGCTGATAAGGTAAAGGTTCCCCTCGCACATACGTGCTAGTCATTCCTGACTCTAGGGGGCGGTGCTCATCTCCGTTTCAAAGCTGAAGAGCCAGCACTGTCCGAAGACGTCTCCGTGGTCATGTGACCGGCATGACTCAACGCCAAAGCGCATGGGACGCTGTTACCTTCCCACCAAAGGTGGTCCCTATTTTTCTACTGGCATTTTTTATGTGCTTTCGAACTGCTAGGTTGGCAGAAGCTGGGACAAGTAACGGGAGCTCACCCCGTTATGCGGCACTAGGGATTCGAACCGCTGAACTGCCAACCTTTCAATTGACAAGCTCAGCGTCTTAGCCACTGAGCCACTGTGCCCCTAAATGGCTGATAGGCTGCATTAAAGAATCCCTTTGAGCTAAATGAAATATAAATAGGGTGGGGAGGATTCAGTGTCACCTTTCTAATACAAGGGAACCATATCTGATTTGTGGTAAGTTTTGTATAGCTTTTAATATTCCCAATAGTAAACCCTAATGCAGACAAAAATTTCTTGCGTTCAGTTTTGGTCACCATGATTAAAAAAAAAGATGTTGAGATTCTTGAAAAAGTGCAGAGAAGAGCAACGAAGATGATTAGGGGACTGGAGGCTAAAGCGTATGAAGAAGGATTGCAGACATTGGATACGGCTAGTCTAATGAAAAGGAGGACTGCAGCTGACATGATAGCAGTGTTCCAATATTTGAGGAGCTGTCACAGAGAGGAGGGGGTTGGCCTGCTTGGTGCCTAATAGTGGTTATTAAAATTAAGTTGTCCTAAAGAATTAGGAACAGAAAAACTCTTGTGTTTTACAATTCCTGCTATTGGTTTTCTTGTATTTCTTCTAGTACTTAAGAAATGGATGTATTGCTTCGATGTTTGATTTCTCACTGACTCTGTCTTGCTTTCTTTATGCTTCCCACTCATCAGGATTTGGTGGGCTTGAAGCAGCAAATTCCACTGCCACTGGGTTTAATTTTGGGGGTTTTGGATTAACTGCTAATCCTGCAGTGAATTTTAATATTGGGAATTTTGGTGTCTCTACTACTTCGGCGCCACCGTTTAATTTTGGTAACAGTCTGGCCAGCGCAGGTAGAGAATATTGATGTGAAGCTCGTAATTATTTTGTTTTTGGAGAGTTCCAAGAATTCAGTTTACACTTGCCAGTTTTTTTCAAGTTTATCCATGAACGAGTTGCATTAAAATCTGTAAGAAGTCCTTCAAGCCAAGATTTGACAAAACATTTCTCTGTTTTTATTATTCATTTTAAAAATAATTTACATGTGATTTCTACTTGAAATGCTTTATTTATAAAAGAAAACCCAGAGTTTGTGAGATGGGCAGCCTATAAATTTTAATAAATAAATAACAATTATTTATTTATTTATATACCCCAATCTGTTATATTGGAAAAATAGTCTGCCTTGTAGTGAAATGGGCAGCAAGATTAATAAATAATGAATATAATAATAAAGCACAATTATCAATAGCCCAGAATAATAACAGTCAAAAGCAGAATATTGTTCATCGCCAACCTATAGCACAAGGCCTGAGGTTATAGCCAGGTCAGATCCAGTTCCCCAGCAATAGTTCCAGAAATTTGTCAGATTTCTTCATTGTTTTGTCAGGGATAACTCAGTAGTGCTTAGAGATCTAGGAATTATCACAAATAAGCATTCTCATTTCTAACAGTACCTGCATGAAAAAAATAGCAGAAATCAGGTTAACTCCGTAGCCAAGAAATTAAGAACGATCAACTGAGAGCTTATGTAAAATTTGCACAGAGCTGTATGTTGATTTTTAATGCATTTCCATTCAGATAATAAATGCATAGCAAGAAGGTACACAATCTAGCTGAAGAAAGGGACACGCATACATACACAAACACATGTGCAGATGTGTGTGTATGTGTAAGGTATATAATGTTCTGGCAAATATTCTCAGTTATGCTTCCAGTGTAGGTCTTTGAGTCTATACATGAACATGTTTTGAAATCATATGGATCAAGATTGGGATATGATTTTTCCCCCAAACAAGATGAACCCAATGACTTTATAATACTTGCAGGGATACAGAATTGTAATTCCATGGCAAAAGGGCCAAACAATTTCATAGTAAAAGGTATTTGTTTTCTGTTTCTTGAATTCTTGGACTCTGCTACATTTATATATATATTTATATATATATATTCCATTTCCTATGTCTCTTCATTGGATTTCAGTTATCATGAATCCACCATGCTTTTCCCAAGGTCCTGTGGAAAAACAAATTGTATACGATCAGCACCCAAAAAAAAAAAAAAAATCCCAGCTGGCTTTGAGTCAAAACATTCAACAACAAAGATTTCTTGTTTTAAAAAAATCTAGTTTTGCTGACTTTAATAGTAATTATCTCTCTACTTACCTCTATTTTTTTGTGTATATTTCTTTTGTATCAATTGTTGTAGCTGCTCGTATATGAAATATATCTTCATTTCATAGTTCCCATCACTTCTGTGCTATGTATGCAGACATTTCAACATTCAGTGCATTGTAAATTCATATTCACTGTTAAAACAATCACCACCTTAAGTAGTAATCCTAATAGCACTGTTTTGTGATTCATTGGAATTGTTTCCTCGGTATGCATTTCCTGTGGAGCTGGTTTGCAAGGAAAAATGCAGAAAGGATACAGAAGTGTGATTTGATCACTACCACAATTTGTGTAGAAATTGTGCTTTAGATAGGCTCACAGAACTTACAAAGATGGTTCAACAATTGTTGCTATCCAAGTAGCAATAATGATCCTTCCCATATTTAATAAATTCTGTTTCCCTGTGCTTGAGAGAGTCCCAGAATTATTAATCCATCCCACTTGCTTATATATGGTAGGACTTCATTAATATGTTCTCTCTCCTAACCTACTTTGGCTGATCTGGGAAAGAAGCTTAACAGAATTTGATCTGGTTAGTATTTAGATGCAGGTTAACCTGGAAAACTGTAGACTAGTCTGACAGTTTGAGAAAAAAAAAACTCCTGCAAGAAAGCTATAGCAATAGCACTTAGACTTATATACCGCTTCATAGTACTTTATAGCCCTCTCTGAGCGGTTTACAGAGTCAGCCTTCTGCCCCCAACAATCCGGGTCCTCATTTTACCCACCTCGGAAGGATGGAAGGCTGAGTCAATCTTGAGCCTGGTGAGATTTGAACCTGCCAAATTGCAGGCAGCCAGCAGGCAGCAGAAGTAGCCTACGGTATTGCACTCTATCCATTGCGCCACCATCATTAATCTCTTTGGTATTCTTGTCAAGATACAGTAACTACATGAGTATGTTCATAAAGTTTCTAAGAATTGAGCTTGAGTTCAGGAGTCCCTTTCCTTCCTTCCTTCCTTCCTTCCTTCCTTCCTTCCTTCCTTCCTTCCTTCCTTCCTTCCTTCCTTCCTCCCTCCCTCCCTCCCTCCCCTCCCCTCCCCTCCCTTCCCTTCCCTTCCCTTCTTTTTCTTTCTCATTCCCACTCCTCTCAGTGACTCTGGGCGGCTTACAAAAATAAAAAGCCAACATACAACATAAAAACAATAACACCCCCCCCACCCCTGACAGCAACAGATAAGATACTTGATGGGCCCTATCCTGCTCCAGGTTCCCTTAAGCCTATTGGCAAAAAACAGATCTTCAGGGCCTTGCAAAAGAATGTCAAAGTAGGGGACAGTCTAATCTCTGCAGGGAGGATGTTCCAAAGGAAGGGAGCCACCACAGAGAAAGCCCTTTTTCTGGTCCCGCAAGGTGTACCTCCTTAGAAAAGGGGACCCACAACATTCCTTGCCTCCCCGCTCTAGTGGGTCAGGTATACGTGACTGAGAAAAGACGGCCCTTCAAATAATTATTAAATTATTTTTAAAATAATTATGTTTTCATTGTATGGCTGGCTTGGGAATTCTGGGGGTTGGAAGTCCACACATCTTCAAGCAGCCAACGGTGAGAAATACCGGCCTTCAGTAAATATGTCTCCTCCTTATCTGAGTTGTGAGCGAATATATATGTATATGTATATGTATATGTATGTATATGTATATGTATGTATGTATGTGTATATATATATATATATATATATATATATATATTTACTAGACCCCCCCCAAAAAAAGGGTTGCAAGTATATGTACTTTTTCTCTAACAATAAACTAATGTTGGCTATTTTCTGCTGTCGCTGGATCTTGTGTGAGTATCAGATCACATCAGTCGCATTCATTTGTCGCCATCTCTCTTCTCCGATCAGCATGCTGTCATTGAACAATTAAATTGCCTTGCCAGAAGTGACCCTCCTTTTAATTTACATAATTTGGTTTCCTAGGAGCTTTTGGGGGTTTTGGGACCAGCACCACCACCCCGGGGTCCACCTTCAATTTCTCAACTCCTACAAACACAGGTAAGTGGCCGGCCGAAAGTCACCCGTGCAGAGATGGCTTTCTGATTAAAATGCACGTGTATTAAAGGAAATTGGGCTCGCTTCTTGGCTGATGTTCTTTCTCCTTCCTCCAGGGTTGTTTGGAGCTACCCAGAACAAAAGTTTTGGTTTCGGTACCACCTTTGGAACGGCACCGACGACAGGAACTGGGCTTGGCACCGGCTTGGGAACCGGTTTGGGATTTGGTGGTTTCAACACTCAGCAGCAGCAACCAAGTAAGTACAGGTAGTCCTTGATTTACGACCGCAGTTGAGCCCAGAGTTTTCTGTGGCTAACTAGGCGAACATGATAAATATGAACCAGTTGCCAAGCGCCCGGATTTTGATCACATGACCCTGGGGATGCTGCAAAAAAAACAGTCCTAAGTCACTTTTTTCAGTGCTGTAACATTGAACGGTCACTAAATGAAGTGTTGTAAGTCAAGGACTACCTATATGTAGAGGTTAAATATTTTCAGAGAGTTTATCTAAACTTTTCTGTGGTTAAGATGGAGAAATCTCCCTCTTCAAAAGGATATCCTCATCTTCTTTTGACTGACCTGCAGCTAGCTGAGTGTTTCTCAACCTTGGTAGCTTGAAGATGGGTGGGAGATTCTGGGAGTTGAAGTCACCCATCTTCAAGCTTCCAAGGTTGAGAAACACTCAGCTAGCAGGAGTAAAGCTACTGTTCTCTCCCACCTACCCGCTTTGTGAACTAATAAGTGCCCTGTGGGCAAAGACACAATAACAATCAGGGTGGATTTGATTTAAATCGAGTAGATTTAAATCACGATTTAAATCATGATTTAAATCACTAGTAAAAAGGCTTGATTTAAATCAACTCGATTTAAATCATAATTTTTAAAGAGCAACTGTCATCTCTGCTACTCCTTTGACCCGCTGTTGACTCACCGATAGTCCCAGTGTTGCAGAATATACAGCCTCATATGCTACATAACTCAGCTCCATTTCATGCTGAATAAACTAAATTATTTATGTATCTTAAATAGAAATCTATCTTACGATAGATTTTTACCCCAAAAGTTTTTTATTAAAATAAATTCGATTTAAATCAAAAAAATCAGATTTAAATCAAAAAAATCTGATTTTTTTGATTTTTTTTAAAAAAATCATTGATTTTTATCCACCCTGACCACAATCAATATTCCAATCGGCTGTTCCCAGAAGTCATCACAGCTATTTTTGAACAGGACTTTTGTAAAAAGACGCTGAATGCTTTTCAGCCAAAGCGTTTTTTGATGAAAACCTGGAATCACATAGAGCTTGTCATCATCACTGATCAGACAATACAAACCTGACCTTCTCCAGGAGCATTAGGTCATCAGTAGATCCATGATGACGTCCGGGCAGGTGGGCGGAGTCTCCCACTGCTTTTACTACTGGTTCACAAGAACCGGACAGGAGCAACCTACCACTGTTCAAGTAGCCACGGTTGAGAAACACTGCTGTAGATTATTAAATACTTTTTTTAAAAAAAAGGGTTGGAGGTAATCTTGGAGGATATTACATTGATAGATTTGATCTATCAAATCAAATTTGCTGTCTACATGGGGCTCCCCTTGAGGAGCACCCGGAGACTCCAGCTGGTCCAGAATGTGGCCGCGCGGGTGGTTATGGGAGCGGCGTGGCGCTCCCATGTGACCCCCCTCCTGCGCGAGCTGCACTGGCTCCCGGTGGTCTTCCAGGTGCGCTTCAAGGTTTTGGTTACCACCTTTAGAGCACTCCATGGTATCGGACCGGGGTATTTACGAGACTGCCTTCTGCTACCAATAGCCTCTCACCGACCAGTACGCTCCCATAGAGAGGGGCTTCTCAGAGTGCCATCGGCCAAACAGTGTCGACTGGCGGCCCCCAGGGGGAGAGCCTTCTCTGGGGGGGCACCTGCCCTTTGGAACGAGCTCCCCCCGGAGATACGGAGGATCCCGGATCTGCGCACGTTTCGTCGTGCTCTCAAAACTTTTTTATTTCAGCAGGCTGGCCTGGCCTAACTCTCCTGCTTAAATTTTTAAATTGTTTGATTTGTTTTATAAATTGGGTGTTTTAATTTGTTTTTCGGCCAAAATATTTAATAATTTTAATGGACTTTTAATGTTTGTATTATCTGTATTTTATCTTGGCTGTTCACCGCCCTGAGTCCTCCGGGAGTAGGGCGGTATAGAAATTTGATAAATAAATAAAATAAATCTGCCTCTTAATAGCGGATCTTCTAATCCAACTTTAGCACTTGGAGGTCTTTTCAGCCAGCCTGCTCAAGTCCCTGCACAGTCCAACCAACTGATCAACACAGCAAGCGCGCTTTCCGCCCCCACCCTCTTGGGAGATGAGCGAGATGCCATTTTGGCCAAATGGAATCAGCTGCAGGCATTTTGGGGCACAGGCAAAGGGTATTTCAACAACAACATTGCCCCGGTGGAATTTACGCAGGAGAACCCATTCTGCAGATTTAAGGTAAAGAGGTCTTTCTCTCATCCTTGTGTCGGGATCGAAACATTTGGTTGGCTGGCTGTGGGTGAGCTGTTCCATCTGCTGGGACTTCAGAGATAATCTTCTCTGTGTCAGTGTCCATTTTGAATGCCTCCTTAGCGCTGAAAAAGAATGAGCATCTGCAACTGAAAAGACAATTGTCTCTTTGACAGGCCGTGGGCTACAGCTGCATGCCCAACAACAAGGACGAAGATGGCTTGGTGGCATTAGTCTTCAATAAAAAAGAAACAGAGATTCGTGGTCAGCAGCAGCAACTGGTGGAATCGTTGCACAAAATCTTGGGTTCAAACCAGACGCTTACAGTCAACGTAGAAGGTGTAAAGACCATGCCAGATGACCAGTAAGACACTTGGATAATCTATATAAACACAAAAAGAGCCGTGGGGGCACAGTGGTTAGAATGCAATATTTCAGACTAACAGTAAAGGAGAATATTTGTAGTTTAGGGTTGGAATGAGGGGTCCTTGGTGTTTTCTGAGCTTGGTGGTTTTCTTGCAGACATTGCATTACCCAGCTAGGTAACATCATCAGTGTTGATGATGTTACCTAGTTTGGGTAAGGAAACATCTGCAAGAAAACAAACTCAGAGAGCACCAAGGACACCTCTGTCAGCGTCCTGGCACTGACATATATAAAGAGGGGAGAAGCTTGAACTTTTGCCTACTAAATCCCTTTGAAGATTCTGTCTCCTCGGAGATGGGAGAGGAGGGAGACGTTCCTGTGATCTGACGAAGTAGAGATCAGGAAAGTGACTTGGAAGATAGCCAATGAGAAGCAGAGAATTGGGGATCGGAAAGGGAGGGATTGGGGGGCAAAGGTCAGTACTGACCGCGAAAGAGCCAGGATCAGATCGCTGTGCTCAAATAAAGAGAAAATTTCCTTAAAGATCGGCAGTCTGGAAATTCATTTATTTTGAGATAGCATCGAAACCTGACAACCTCATTTCAAGCTAATTCTGCCCACAACCTGGAGTTCGATTCTGACCAGGTTGACTCAGCCTTCCATCCTTCCGAGATTGGTAAAAGGAGGACCCAGATTGTTGGGGGAGACATGCTGACTCTGTAAAACCACTTATTGATGGTTGTAAAAGCACTGTGAAGCGGTATATAAGTCTAAGTGCTATTGCTATATTTTATCCTGCTATCTATAAACAGCCTGAAGTTTCCCAGACCAAGGCTAAACTTAAGATCTGTTGTGTTGAGGTGGCCTCTGATAAAAGTCTCTCATTCATTTGTCCTCTGTTCACACCACACACTGGAGCTTAAGTGTGTGTGTGTGTGTGTGTGTGTGTTTGTATAGCAATAGCACTTAGACAATCTGGGCCTCATTTGACCCACCTCAGAAGGATGGAAGGCCGAGTCAACCTTGAGCCTAGTGAGATCTGAACTGTCAAATTGCAGGCAGCCAACAGTCAGCAGAAGTAGCTTCCAGTACTGTACTATAACCACTGCGCCACCAAGGCTCTATATTTATGCATGCTGAATGCATCGGGTGAACTCCATCATCATTATTTTTAAACAATGGCTTAGATTTGGGTTGTATGAAGAGAACTGTACTTTATTCAGTAAATGCTGGTTAAAATGTAACTTAGCTGCAGATGTGTGGAGTGCTATTTCTGACGTATTGGTCTCCCCCATAGCAAAAAAAGAGAAATTCATCCAGAGGTTTTTCATCCTGGGGAAATTCACCAGTACCCTTTCCCTCTTCTTACTATGGCCCAATAGGACCCAAACAGAAAAGGTATTCTTTTTCCTAGATTTTCATTGTCAGTTCTTAGGATCCACTATGAGATTTTCCGCTGAAAACAACGGGAACAGAGTAGGGAGAGATCTTACTTCTTTAAAACGTTCAGTCGGTTAAGTTTGCAGCGTGCCACTTGACACCAAATAACTACCCAATTCAAAAATCATAATCACAGGTTAATCCTCAAACTTGCAACCGTCATTGAGCCTGTAATTTTGGTCGTTAAGTCATCGTCATTAAGCAGGCTGACATGTGAGCCCATCGGATTTTACAACCCAAAATGCAGTCATGTGAGGCAGTCATCGGAACTTCAAATCTGGGTTTTTTGAAGTTCACAAATCTGCGTGCCCCTTTTTCAGGGCCCATCGCAACTTTGAGCAGTTGTTAAGCGACCAGTCGTAAGTCAGGGACTGCCTGCATGTCAAATCCGAATCCTTTCCCTGATCTTTTAGAACAGAAATAGTGATCTATGTGGTTGAACGGTCGCCCAACGGGACTTCCAGGCGGGTTCCAGCCACCACCCTGTACGCGCACTTCGAACAAGCCAACATCAAAAACCAGTTGCAACAGATTGGCGTGACCTTCAGCATGGCCAGGACGGAGCTCTCTCCAGCACAGGTTAAGCAGCTGCTGCAGCATCCTCCTGCAGGTAACCCAGGCGTGGTGGGGATAATCCAGCATTCCTTTCATGTTCAAGTGACAGAATGAATGGCTCTTTTTGAGGAAGTGAACGTTTGAGCGATTCTTGGAGCGAATGCCTTTTAAAGGAAGAAAGTTAGCTTCATAAACAAGGGTACTTTGGATTCCGATTTGACTTGCCATTTGGAAAGATTGCAAGTGGTCTTCTCACTAAATCCCTGTGAGGTAATTTGCACAGTATTTACAGTTTCAAAAGATACCACTTTAGGACAAGAAGGAAAGAATATTTGTATGCTCTGTCAGCACTGAGCATGCAAACCAGTGAGAGGCTTCTACTTAAGAAAAACCAATTTCCTGTGTGTTACATTTAAACAAGAGAAACTCTATCATTCAGTTGTCTTTGACTCATTAAAAAGAAACTCCCTCCCTCCTTTCCTTCCCCTTTCTCTCTCTTTTCCCTTCCTTCCCTCCCTCCCTTTTCTGTCTTTACCTCTAATTTCCTTCCTTCCTTCCTTCCTTCCTTCCTTCCTTCCTTCCTTCCTTCCTTCCTTCCATCCATTCATCCATCCTTCTTCTCCCTTTCCCTTCCTTCCTTCCTCCCACCCTTCTCCCTTTCCCTCCCTCCCTTCCTTCCATCCATCCATCCATCCATCCATCCATCCATCCACCCTTCTTCTCTCTTTCCCTCCCTCCCTTATTTCCTTCCTTCCTTCCTTCCTCCCACCCTTCTTCTTCCTTTTCCATCCATCCATCCATCCATCCATCCATCCATCCATCCATCCATGTTTTATATGGCTTCCCATATCACACAAGTGCCTCTAGGCAGCATACAAAGACTAAAACTACACAGACAGACAGACACACACTCTCTCTGTCTCTCATATAACCCCCGGTATTCAAAGATTTACATGAACGAGTCGCAGAAATGTGATTATATTATTTATTTCCTTATTAATCAAATTTATGTAGCTGCCCATCTCACCCGGGGCAGCTATATACTTTAGCTTATACATTCACCATTCCATAGTATTAGAAAAGAGAATCTTTGCATACCCCCGAGGGTCTGATTTAAATCAGTTCACATGCTAACTTACAAGGAAAAGCTCTTAGATCTTGATTGGCATGGTATGTTTATTATTTCAGCTAGAACTTCGAGCATTTTAACTAAACTTTAAAGGCCTAAGGATTAAGACATAAGGGATATTTCCTGTTGAAAAGAAAGGCAAACCTTTTTTTTAAAAAAAAATTCTTTCTTACACTAATAAAAGATGAAGTCGATTCTATTCTTCTCCCTTTACAGGTGTTGATCCAATCATTTGGGAACAAGCCAAGGTGGACAACCCCGATCCTGAAAAGTAAGCGGGCTTTCAAGATGACTCATCCGAAGCGCACCTTTGGAATAATTTGCAAAAAGAATAACAATATTTTCCAGAGTTGGGATGGAGAAATTGAAATAGTTGGTTCAGTAAACAAAACAAAAAATGATTCTTGCTTCAAAATGGCTGCTTTGATAATTAATTGTGGTTTGGAAGAAGCTTTTTTCTCTCTCCCATATTAAATTACCTGTTTCCTTCTCGTCTCCGCAGTTTTGTTCTCCATTTCTTTTTCCTTCTCTTCTTTCTTATTCCATCTCCATTTTTCTTCTTTTTGTTAAATGAAAGATATCAATTTATATAAAGTAAAAACAAAGGCTCCTAATTATCTCTGTAGGAAATCTTGTATTTATGATGTACAATTACTCTGCAGATTCATAGCACTCTTTCTATTTCTCCCATGGCACCAACAGTATTTCATTTAAATTAGTTTTTCTCAAACCTCGGTGACTTTTAAGACATGGTTGGCTGGGGGATTCTGGGAGTTGGAATCCACATGTCTTAAAAGCCACTGAGCTTGAGAAAAATTGGCTTAAATTATTGTTCAGTCTACGATCTGCAAGGTAATAATTGCCCTGCCTTTTAAATTGTGTTTTTATTTATTCTTTTCATTTGTATTATCTTATTTTAGGATAAATAATTTTATTAATTATTACATTCATTTTTAATTGCTCTCCCTATATCACACCGGGCTCCTTTGGGAAGTGGGGATAAAATTGGATGATGGCAATGTTTGACATTCATCTAATTTTTGCTGAATCCATGCTTTTAACTTCCACAGGCTGATTCCAGTCCCAATGGTTGGCTTCAAGGAACTCTTAAGGAGGTTGAAAGTTCAAGACCAAATGACAAAGCAGCATCAAAGCCGACTGGACGTAAGTGTCCGCTCTTTGACCCCGCCCCTCTCTTCCTAAAGGCTTTGACCACAAATAGTGTAGATGGCAATAGACCTATATACCGCTTCATAGTGCTGTACAGCCCTCTCTTAAAATGGAACTCTGGAGGTGGCTGCTAGATTGAGAGCAGACTCCACCTCTTCCCCCCTCGCTCTCTGCTCCCCACTTGTCCATCTCTTTTACTAATCATATGGATATATTTTTTTGTTTTCTTTTTCTTTGTTTATTTTCTTTATTATTTTATTTTATTCTATTATTTTACTTTTGCTTTGTTTAAACTTCCTTTTTTAATTACTGTAAACCACCTAAAGTAATCCCATGGTGAAATAGGCAGCAAATAAATTTAATAATTATAGCAATAGCACTTAGACTTATATACTGCTTCACAGTGCTTTACAGCCCCCTCTAAACGGTTTACAGAGTCAGCCTCTTGCCCCCCAACAATCTGGATCCTCATTTTACCCACCTCGGAAGGATAGAAGGCTGAGTCTATCTTGAGCCGGTGAGAATCGAATTGCCGAACTGCTGGCAGTCAGCAGAATTAGCCTATAGTACTGCATTCTAACCACTGCACTGCAAACTAAAAAACTGTTAAGCATCTGTAAACGGAATAAATTCCCAAAACAATATAGTAAATATTTGGTCCTTATTAGTGTCTAGTTTGGATGTTTGCTGGCTGTATAAGGATTGTCTTGTATAAGTTAATATGTTTATTGCCTTGAACATAGGAAAAGCCATATTTTTGGAACGGAAAATGTTTCCTGTTGCTACTCTTCTGTGTGACCATTAAATCTCTAATGCTTTTGGCTTTTAAGAATTGTTTGGAAGCTAATGTACGATTCCAGAATCCTACAGTCATGAAATCTGTGATGCAGAAACCATGTTAGCCAGCCATCAATGACTCAGTTAAGGAAGGGAGTGTAATAAAGGTAAAGGTTCCCTCCTCGCACATATGTGCTAGTTGTTCCTGACTCTAGGGGGCGGTGCTCATCTCCGTTTCAAAGCCGAAGAGCCAGCGTTGTCCGAAAACGTCTCCGTGGTCATGTGGCTGGCATGACTCAACGCCAAAGGCGTACGGAACGCTGTTACCTTCCCACCAAAGGTGGTTCCTATTTTTCTACTTGCATTTTTTATGTGCTTTCGAACTGCTAGGTTGGCAGAAGCTGGGACAAGTAACAGGAGCTCACCCCGTTAGGCGGTACTAGGGATTCGAACCACTGAACTGCCGACCTTTTGATCAACAAGCTCAGCATCTTAGCCACTGAGCCACCGCGTCCCTGTTAGGGAGTGTATTAGAAAACTGCTAATTGCTTCTTGGAGGAAAACGTGGATTGGCTCAAAAGGAAGATGACTTTGGATTTTAGACTATTTTAGTACATGCTTGGACCTCAGTGCAGAAACGGTAGTTGGAGAGAGATCATCCTGCTAACAGCTGAGATATTGATAGACAGGTCTTCCTTGTTCCTCTTTCTTTTCTTTTCCTCCACAGCACTAAACTCAGGAAGGATATCTAAAAGCCAGCCTTTTTGCCCAACCATAAAGGAAATAAGCCATTTGTCTTTGATGCTTTAGTCTAGTTCAGACAACAAATGTTATTTATATGCTTGCTTACACATTAATTTCTATACTGCCCAATGCAGAGGTGGCAGTGGTGTATAAACCAGATAAAAGAAGCATCCAACGATTGCCTCAATTAAAATCTTAAAACCACAGTAAAAAAAAAAATTAGAATAGCCCCCTAACTCAGCTAGAAGCCAGACACCATTTTTAAAATGTAAGTTTTTAAATGCCAGAATGGGAGGGGACCAGGTGCATCTTTGACATGGTCCGTGTGCCTCTCACCTGTGAGGATGAAAAATCAAATAGCTAAAAACCCACTTTCCAAGTGATCTTTGTTGGAATCATAGAAATGCAGTTGGGTTTTGTGCCCAACAGAATTGCAAGGAAAGGATGTTTTAGAGGGAGAAAAACATCATCCTGTTTGTTCAAGTAGCGACAGGGAATGAATTTATCCAATATCTCAGGGGGGCTCAGTTGTGTCAGATCAAAGAGTGGGGTTTGACACAGTTTTAGTGTGTTGAGTGTGCATGTGTGTGTGTGCACACATGTAGCTAGAGAGAGAGAAAAAGAATTGCAAATGGTCATTTATTTCTAAAATGACAGTGATTCTGAATGGAGTTGCTTCCAGTTCCGTAAATACCCAAGAGAAAATGGAAAAAGGTGAGAAGATTTTAGGGATGGAACCAAAGTGATTGTTCAAAGTGAGTTTCTTTGTCTGTACCTCTGAGCCAATCTCTCTTTTATCTGTAGATAATATCAGAAGATATAAGCGAGCTTCAAAAAAACCAGACGACAACCATGGCCAAAATCGCTCAGTACAAGAGAAAGCTAATGGATCTTTCCCATCGAACTTTGCAGGTAAGCCTGGCAGATACTTTTTTTTTTTAGCCCTCCAGTAAAAGAAGATTAAGCATGTTCGCATTACCTAAGTTTTAAAAGAGATCCACAAATCTTTAGTTCAGTTAGGAAGTCAGCCTGATCAGATGGCCTAAGTTTCAGTTGGAGAAGAAAGTATGTTCTAGTCTAATAAATGCATAGAAATGCAGTTACGCTTTTGAGAATTACACTTTCCAAAAGTTGCAGTGCTGCTTTATCCATTTATTGAAGTTATATTTAGTCCATCTGCTAGCCTACAAAAATATATGCATTGGGAACAGGAATATTCCTAAATATCAGAATGTATTATTAAAAATATGACATATAACATGTAGTAGAAAATTGCTTGCCAAAGAGAGAAATGAAAAAAACATTTGTACAGGAAAATGCTTATGTTAAGAGAAGTATGCGTAGAAATACCTCCAGTTTTTGGCAACATTTTGCAATCGATGTAGGGATGGGAAAATAATGAGCTAAATAGAGACTGAATTGCTAAGATCTGCTACAAATTCTTCTCATCTTTAATATATAAAGAAAAGCGGTTCCGGATTCTGCAACCTTGATACCATGTTTCCCCGAAACTAAGACCCTGTCTTATATTTTTTTGAACCCCGAAAATTATTTTCAGGGAGGTCTTATTATTTTGGGGCACGTGGAGCAAGACGGGGCTCCTCTTGCCGTCTTACCTGATTTCCAGCTCAGTCTCCCTAACCTTAACCAGAGGAAATGGTGGGGACCGCTGCACATGCACATGTTAAATATTTTGGGGGAGGGCTTATTTTCGGGGAGGGCTTATTTTTGTGGGAGGCTTATTTTAGCGCATGTGCTCAAAAGCCCAATTGGGCTTATTATCAGGGGATGTCTTATTTTTGGGGAAACACGGTATAACTAGCCAGATGAACCATGCTTTTTCTCTCTTAGTATATGCTACAGGTTTTACATCTCACTGTGAAACCTCCACATTGCCCTTGTGGCTAAAAGTACTGTATTGTTTGTACTATAAGACACACACACACCCAAAAAAAATTTGGGTGGAAATGTCTGTGCATCTTATAGAGCGAATGTGGCTGAAGCCCTGCCCACCCGCCAGCCCCCACCCTTCGGCCTCTGCCTCCCATCAATTTGCCTCCTTGCAGCAAACAGCAAACAGCCTGGTCATCTTCAGCACAGCCTGATTTAGTACAAGCAGCTGGTTGGTGGTTGGATTGGCCTCCTAGAATACCGCCGATCAGCTGTTCCAGGCTGCGAGGATCGCAGCTGGAACTCTCGGAATACTCCCAGAACTCCGGATCCCTGCCACCTGGAACGGGCTGAAAACAAGACGCGTGGAAGCTGAAAATGGGGCTCGCAGAGGCAGCGATAAGTGGCGGCGATCCCCACAGCCTGGAACAGCTGATCGGCTTCAGGCTGTTCGCTGCAAGAAGGCAAATTGCTGGGAGGCAGAGGCAGATTTTTTTTTCTTGTTTCCCTCCCCAAAAGCTAGGTGCGTCTTATGATCTGGAGCGTCTTATAGTGCAAAACATACAGTAAGCAGCCCTTGTCAGTCACAGAAAACCAGAACAACATTGTGAACAAACAGAGTTGCTTCTTTATTGTTGCTTGTCTGTTTACAGGAATCTTGCCAGACTCACTACATTCTCTTCTATAGAAGAGAATATTTATAGTTTACTGTTGAACTATGAGGTCCTTGGTGCTCTCTGAGCTTTGTTGTCTTCTTGCAGACATTTCATTACTGGAAATTATCAGTGCTAGTAGGGAGTGGGGTTTGCTCTCATTTTATATACTGCGTTCTCTTGGGAACTTGCCAGATAAAGGCTTCAGGAATCCTAGAGTGGGGGGTCAGGCCTTTGTCACTTCCTTCCCTGCAAGGACTCCAAGCCCATCAGTCTTTTCACTCCTCCTCCCCACCCTAGCTGGAGATTCCACCACAACTTTCTTGAAATGCTGTGGGATGGAGTTCCATCGGAACAAACATGGGCCAGGCTCTCCCTGCTTCCCAAAGGATTAACTTTCTTTACAGAATACAGCTTCTGAGACGTGTAATAATTTTTTAAAAAATATTTGTTGCAGGTGTTAATCAAGCAGGAGATCCAGAGGAAAAGCGGGTATGCCATCCAAGCGGACGAGGAGCAACTCCGGGTGCAGCTGGATACGATTCAGTGCGAACTCAACGCCCCTACCCAGTTCAAGGTGAGCGGCTCAGAAGGTTGCAGTGAGACCCCCCTAACCTCAGACATAACTAACCAGAAGAGATTCCAAAGAATGGATCAAATAGGTTTCTGTATTGTTGTTGTGGTCCGCCAGCAGCTTGTGGAGCTGGCAGCGGAGTCGGACAGTGAGGAGGCTGGGGAGGAACATGGGCCAGTCCTGGAGACTGGGGAAGGCTCGGATGAGGGCTCTGTGTTGGAGGCAGAGATGGGGCCAGCGCCATCTGGGAGTTATGTGCAGATTCCGGAGCCTCCAGAGTCGGACATCAGAGAGGCAGAGGAACAGGAGGAGCCTGTTCCTAGTGCGCGAATGAGAAGAGCTGCCAGAAGACAAGAACAGTTAAAACAAAAGGGACGACTCAGGAGTAAGGCCTGACAGGGTGAGCTCCTGTTACTTGTCCCAGCTTCTGCCAACCTAACAGTTCGAAAGCACGTAAAAATGCCAGTAGAAAAATATGGACCACCTTTGGTGGGAAGGGAACAGTGCTCCATGCGCCTTTGGTTGGCCACATGACCACAGAGACGTTTTTGGACAGCGCTGGCTCTTCGGCTTTGAAACGGAGATGAGCACTGCCTCCGACTAACACGCATGTGCGAGGGGAACCTTTACCTTAACCATGATTGCAACTTTAGTGAGAAGTTAATGAGTTAGGTCATCTTTCACCTTACCCAAACTCTTTTAAATTGTAAGTGATGAAATCACACTTTTGAATGCTTTTCCGTACAAAACAACAGCAGTGAAGATCCCTTCCATCTGAGGCACTAATTTTATACACAGAACGGTGGTTTTTTTTTTTTGTAGATAGGAAAATGCAACCCAAACAACACCGCTCGCTCTTCTATCTCATTTCATGAATGCCTAAACTAAGATTTGAATTTTGTAACTTATCTCTTCCAGGGTCGGTTGAACGAGCTGATGTCACAGATCAGAATGCAGAACCACTTTGGAGCTGTCAGATCCGAAGAGAGATACTATATCGACGCAGACCTCTTACGGGAAATCAGACAGGTGTGCAGTGACTGGGATTTATTGTGAACTAAATTGATAAAACATGGGGCTGAAATCTCAGCTTGAATCAGTGAGCTCATGTTCCTCAGTGACTTTTATCTAGATTCTCTATCGTCGATTAAAAAAACTGAATTGCAACTCTCTGTAAACATCAGAGATGTACAAAATCTTCTATGATTTCTTCTGGGATTTAGTCTACAGATCCATAGTTGAAATAGCTACATTGTGCTTTTAATGCTAATGTTTCACACCCTTGGCAACTTTAAGAAGCTTGTACTTCAACTCCCAGAATTCCCACCTTCTACATCCCTGACAGTCTCCAGTTATATAGACCTCAACTCCTAAAAAAATGAGGAATAGAGAAGGCAGGGAATTGATGTACATATACCTGAAGGCTATCTATGCTGGGGATGTCTGATTTAAAACATAACAGTTAGATTCTTGCATAAAAAGAAAAGAGCCCAATGTTTTGTGAAGGATGATGGGAAAGAGGTAACTACTTTCATTTTTGATAAAATGGCTTTAAGGAAACTCAGAAGCAAAATCTATGGTAGGATATTTATAATAGAACCATCCTGCTGCCAAATTTTGCCGGAATGAGTTCCATTCAGAACCAGAAAATGCCAGTAATAATATTTTGCTAAGATGAACATAAGTGACAGAATGTTGACTAATGTTCATTGATTCTGTAACTAATTACAGAAACATGTTTGGATTAAGAAATTCTAATTTGGAACTGTTTGTGAAATACGTGAATAGTTCTCGGAAATAATTGCTGCAAAATGAGAGCAAAAAGCACACACGTTTCAGTGCAAGCTCATCTAACTTCTTTCCAGGAATACAGATTCTTTTAGCATATTCCTTTCCTCTGATTACATGCTCATCTTTCCTTTTATCAACCCCATTTGAGATTTCAAAGAGAATGGTGTGAAATTTATGATTCTTTTCAGTGTGCTTATAAAATGCCAGGTGCTAATGTTCAAAATCTGAGCAAAGTTTGGAATACTTTGGAGCCAGTTTGGTCTAGTGCAGGGATGTCAAACTCGCGTTGTCACGTGACATATCATGATTCCCCCCCCCAATTTGCTAAACCGGGTGTGGGCGTGGCCAGCGCATGATGCATCCGCAAGTTTGACAGCCCTGGTCTAGTGGTTAAGGCACCAGCCTAAAAACCTGGAGATTGTGAGTTCTAGTCCTGCCTTAGGCTTAAAACCCAGCTGGGTGACTTTGGGCCAATCACCAGGAGACCATGAATTCTAGTCCTGCCTTAAATATGCAAGCTGGCTGGTGACTTTTGACCAATCACCAGAAGGTGCTGAGTTCTAGTCCCATCTTAGACATGAAAGCCGGCTGGGTGACTTTGGGCCAATCACTCACTCTCACTCCATCCCACCTCAGAGGGTGGTTATTATTGAGAAAAGAGGAGGGAGGAGGAGGAGGTACGTTCATCCCCTTGAGTTATGTAATAAAAAGAATAAAGGCAGGATAAAAATAACATAAATAAATGCTCAAAAGGAAGCAATCTCATACGATTTCCCCTCTTTCTCTTTTTTAGCATTTGAAGCAGCAGCAAGAAGGACTGAGTCACCTGATCAGTATTATAAAAGATGACCTGGAAGACACAAAGCTGATAGAACATGGCTTGAATGAGAGCATTCCAGTTAGAGGGGGCGTCTTCAGTTGATCGATTGGTCCTTTCCATTGACTCTACGGGCATAGAAAACACCTTGTTCCCCTTCACTGAAATTCACCAGGTGGTTCTTTGGACCATAAATCTTAGTGAAGGTTCTGAGAGAGTGCCAGGGACTTTACCTTGAAGGTCAAAAAGGGATAAAGGTTCTAGAAAAAAAAAAAAAAAACACCCTGCACTTGATTTTTAAGGTGGAAGGAAACTTTAGACACCGCTCTGTGATTTAAACCTGCGTTTCTGTTATGTTCAGCTATGTCTCATTTTTGTTTTGTTTTTTTTAATTTTCCGAACAACACTTCCAGTGTTAAATTATCGGTGGGGAAAATAACACACCTTCTCTGTATGAGAAAGAACACAAAACAACTGGTTTAAAGGAGAAATGCACCTGTCAATGTTTGGGAAAGAAACGCACAGGTCACAGGTTCCCCCCCCCCTTTTGTGCTTAAGCACAAAACTGTATAATTTTATATCATTGCATCAGAATTTACAATGAAAGGTAACAAAATCTGCTTGCTTTCTGCTATTCAGCCATATGCTCTTTATAGCGGATCGCTAGTTTTCAAGATTACTACAGATGGAAACTGGATCTAGGAGTCTTAATCTTGCCCGATCACTAATTAATCTGTTGGCCTAAATATCCTGTGAGATTCAAATCCCTATCCACCACCTCCGGTTCTCAAGCAGTACAAGAGAAAGCTGCATTTGAAGCTGTGCCTGTTGCTTTAACCCAGGACTCTCCAAACCTAGCAACTTTTAAGACTTAATGGACTTCAACTCTCAGAATTCCTTAGGCTGCCATGCCTTTCTGGGAGTTGAAGTCCACAAGTCTTATTTGGAGACCCCTGCTTTAACATCCCTCTCCTAATGTAAGGCACAGTGGAGGAATGGTGCCCTCTGTGTTGTATTTCCTAAAGTGAAGCTGAAAATGAAAGCCTTACAGTAACTCTGTAAGAAAAGCTTTTTAAAAGGGGTATTGCTTTATTATATTAGAAAGCTACCTGCTGGTTTTTGTTTTGTTTTTTTTTAAGCCAGGAACTGGGGCTGAGGGAATAGCCACAATAACGTGCTGGCCTTCTTTCAGAGTTCTTGGTAGAATGAAACAGCAGCTCTGTTTTAAGTGTTTTTCCATTTGTTGTTATGTTATTAATTGCACCAGGGATAATAAAGGTAGACTGTCAAAACTGGACTGTGCTTACAAGTGAGTTGGCTGCGCTAAGGCATCTTGGCATCACTCCCAAAATACAAACTACATAATCCATATGTGTGCAGGCGGTAAAGGTAATCCAGGTGTGAAATCAAGCACGTGGATGGTAGCTGCTCTCACGTTTTGCATTTGTAGTTTCTGAGAGCATGAAGATTGGTCAGTAGATGCAGTTTTACTAGAACCCTGTACTTGGCAGCTACAGGCAAATGAATCCCCATGTTATTTTTTTTTCTCCATGGTCTTACAAATACTTAGAGCAAAATCAACTCGGCATCGCTCTGGAATTCTCCAAAGTGACCACATCTGCTTGACAGCATCTTTGTAGAAAATGTTTCTGATTGTTACCGATTTGCCAAAATGATGTTGGTCCACGGCAGTAGACAATATTTTTTCCTACCAGAAGAACTCGAATAGATGATGAGAGATTAATTGGATCTCCTTCTTTAATTGAATAACCTTTTAAAAATATAAGATCAAAAGGAGACTAAAGAGAAAGAAGACTTAATGAATATTGAAGATTGGAACCTGAGCTTATGACTGGAATGAAAAACTGTATTTTTGAAATTTAGATGAGCAATGATGGTTAGAACCCAGTTTCTACTATTCTGTGTTAATGCCTCTGTACAGTGGTTTTGAAAAATAATTCTGTATACTATAGCGGTTTTGGAAAAATCTGAAACTGTCTGACAAATCAACATGTAAATGAAATAGTCTTGAAACACAAAGATACTTTTTGATTTTTGATTAGACATAATTGTGTAAGACTTAATTTTAAATCTTTCTTTTGCTAATTAATCAGCCAAACTTGGCAAAACTTTTTTTTTATTAGACCCACATTGAAACTGTAACAAAAAGGAAACGTCCCGGTCATTGGATATCGTTGATACAACTGTATTATGCTTTAAAATTGAGTAAAGCTATTAAAAGCAATGCAGCTTTGATCACAAGCGTTTGAATGATCTCAAGCGCTAAAAAAAAAAAAAAAGCTTCAATGCTTGAAAGTTACTGAGGGAAAATTTTTCCCAGATTTTTTTTTTCCTGTTGAATTTAAGAAAAGTAAAAGTGGCTCCATTGGTAGCAGTAAATAATTCACAATTTGGGGTTAGTTCAGAGGCAGATTTTGGAGTAAAAGATGAGTACAGAATTAGCAACCTTGTTTTGAGACTGTGGGTTTTACCCCACCAGCTCAGCTCACGGCGGCTTTGATTTTCACTGGGAAACTGGTTGTTTGACCAGGCGGAATGCCTCGAGGAATTCGTTGAAGTCGATTTTCCCATCCTTGTTGAAATCAATGCTGCGGGCCAAATCGCGGATGTTTTCATCGGAGATATCAATATTCATATGGGAACTGAACAGCTTCCAAATTTGATTGAACTCTTCGAGACAAATAAATCCTGCAGGATGAAGGCAAAGAACACAATCTTTCTTGGGGTGGAGAGGTGGGAAATCACAGCAATAGCACTTCTATGGCTCCAATTATGTGATTTTTTTTAAAAAAAATTCTGCCACTTTTTAGATGTACTTGGTTCGCTAAAAAGAGACTTGATTCTGAGATTGCAGTTGCCATCTTGACTTGGCACGTGTGGTCATCCTGTTTCTCTGTTTAGGCAAGGAAATATTCCTGAAACCACGACTCAAGAAACGCCTGGTTATTTATCCCAAAAATGCTTTTTCAGGAGGCATTTCTGGTTTTTTTCTTTGAAGACGTTTTGCTTCTCATCCAAGAAGCTTCTTCAGCTCTGACTGGATGGTGGGGAATAGAAGGATTTATATTCCCTGCACACAGCTGGTGAAAGCATCTTTGGGACAATGATGACCTGGATGACTTGAGAATCTCTACAAAGTTTTTAGCTATACAATTTGGGACGAACACCCTTGGGAAGGCGTGGGAGTAGGAATGGTTTTCCACAGGAAAAAATTTCAGACTACAGGAACCATTTGCACTACTCGGGTGACCCCGAGGACACAGATAAACCTCCAAGTGCTTCAACGACCCTCAAAAAGGATGCAAGGAATATAAATCCTTCCATTCCCCACCATCTAGTCAGAGCTGAAGAAGCTTTTTGGAGGAGAAGTGAAACATCTTCAAAGAAAAAAAAACCAGAAAGTCCAGTTGCCTCCTGAAAAAGCACCTTTGAAACAACCATGGATGACTGAGAATCTCTACAGATCCCTGGTTATTTAATTCCTTATAAAATCAGCAACAACAACATTGTCCTTGCCTCTGCTGGTGTATTATAAAATGCTGGGATAGAAGTTAATACTACTGTACCCTCCACATGCGTATAAAACCATCACACTTGGCTTTGTACACAAATAATCACTTTGGCTATTAAAAAAAGGAAATCAGCAGATAATAAAAGGCATTTTTACCTGAGCAATCGGTGTCAATCAGGTTAAAGATCGTCTCCAGGTTGGATAAGTTTCGGTAAATGCTTTCCAGCAAACTCGACTGAAGGCGCTGAAAGAAACAAGGCTACTGTTCACGCAAAAGTCCCTTAAATCTTGTTTTCAAAACATAGCTAGAATTAGTCAAATATGCTTAACATAGGATAAAGATATGACCTTGAAAACGTATTTATGTCTTGTGTGCATCTATGGAATGATGGTTCGTCAGCCTCACTGGCTGCCATACTGTCGCCAAATTCCATGGTTGGCAAGAAATTCCAGGAAGAGGAAGAGAAGGAGAAAAAGAAGGAATAACAAAAGTTGGAAGGGGCTTTGGAGATCTTCTAGTCTAGCCCTCAAGCAGGAGACCCTATGCCAATTCAGACAAACAGCTGTCTAGTTTCTTCTTAAAAGCCTCCAGTGATGGAGCACCCACAACTTCTGAAGGCAAGTTGTTCCACTGGTTGTTTTTGCTGATAGGACATTTCTCCTTAGTTCTAGGTTGCTTCTCTCCTCCTTTACTTTCCATCCATTGTTTCTTGCCTTGCTTTCTGGTGCTTTGGCAAACAGGTTGACCTCCTCTTTTTTGTGGCAGCCCCTCAAATATCAAAACACTGTTAACATGTCACCCCTAGTCCTCCTTTTCACTAGACTAGGCATACCCAATTCTTGCAACCGTTCTTCATATGTTTTAGCTTCCAGCCTCTAATTGTCTTTGTTACTCTTCTCTTCTCTCTTTCCAGAATCTCGACATCTTTTTTATATTTTTTATAAAAGAGCCTTGGTAGTACAGTGGTTTAAGGCACCCTGTTATTAAGCTGGTTATTAAGACCAGCTGCCTGCAATTACTGCAGGGTTCGAATCTCGCCAAGGCTCAAGGTTGACTCAGCCTTCCATCCTTTCTAAGGTAGGTAAATTGAGGACCCAGTTGTGGGGGCAATAAGCTGACTTTGTATAAATATACAAAAGGATGAAGGCTATTGCTGAGCACATTGTAAGCCGCCCTGAGTCTTCGGAGAAGGGCGGCATATAAATCAAATTAAAATATATATATATATATGGTGGTGACCAAAAACTGGGTGCAGTATTCCAAGTGTGTTCTTACTAAGTCGTTATAAAGCGTTATTAATACTTCACGTGATCTTGATTCTATCCCTCTGTTAATGCAGCCTAGGATTGTATTGGCTTTTTTGACTGCTGGCTCATATTTAAGTGATTGTCCACTAGGACTCCAAGATCTCACTCACAGTTGCTGCTACTAAGCTAAATTTCACCTGTTTTGGCCTAGGCTCCCTTAACAAGCAGGAGGCAGGAATAGATCCCGGCAAAACCTCTTTTATTTACGCGACGGTGAATTTTTTATTAATTTTATCTTTTTTTAAAATTATAATTTTTATTAATATATTCTATACACCAATACCCAAATAAAATGTACAATCCTGCCACCATGGTATAATGTGATTACATTGTCCATAAATATAAAGTCATTCATATGTCCATAAATATAAAGTCATACATACATATTAGCCATCATATATATACATCATCATATATCTATTCTATCCCAACTTTTCTGGACCCAATCATACCATAGTTTCCAACTATTATAAAATTCTGAATCTTTTTTATCATTGATCAATCTAGTTAATCTATCTGATTCCGCACACTCATTAATTTTATATATTATTTTCAAATCCATCGGTAAGTATTGATTTTTCCACTCCTGCACATACACTAATCTTGCTGCAGTAATAATGTGAATCAACAAGAACCATATATCTGAATTTAACATTCAAAGGTTTTGCCCCCAATAGGAAAATCTCGGGCCTTAATTCCAAATTAATCTGTGTAATTTCCAAAATCCATTGCCGTATTTTTTTTCCAATATTTAACCGCCTGCGGGCAGGTCCACCATTGGTGAAAATAAGTTCCATTACTATAACCGCACTTCCAGTTCACGACTGTGAATTACCTTCATTCACAGTCAGCAAGGTTTGTCCAAACAGTTTTTCAAAGGAATATTTCTCAACACACCTTATCTCGTTTGGCAAGCTGCCACGTAACTTCTTTCCAACCGCAGTACAAGGCAAAACTTGGCACAGAGTCTCTTAGAGTCACGGAATGAACAAATTGTTTCCTGCAAAATCCCCCTCTCCCTGTTCACTCCTCTTTTATTTCCTATGGGAGGGGCCAATCACCTCCAAGGCGGTGCTTTACTCCCGAGTCGACCCTGCTTTCTGAGTTGTTCTTGTCTTCTGGCAGCTCTGCGCATGCACTCACTGGGAACGAGCTCCAGCTGTTCCTCTGCCTCTACTGTCTAACTCCCTCTCTGCCTCCGACTCAGAGCCCTCGTCCGATCTTTCCCCAGCCCCCAGGACTGGCCCAAGTTCCTCCCCAACCTCCTCACTGTCCGACTCTGCTGCCAGCTCTGCTGGCTGCCGGCGGGCCACAACATCACCTAATAATCTGTACCTGTATGTTTGATTTTACTTGCCTAAGTGTAGAAGGACAACATGGCTATTGATAGGTGCAGTGGTGGGTTGCCCCCGGTTCGGACCGGTTCGCAAGAACCGGTAGTAAAACCAGCGGGAGGCCTCACCCACCAGCCCGGATGTTGTCATCGGCGAACTGTGCAATCCCGTTGCAAACCGGTAGTAAAGGTAAGTAGAACCCACCCCTGGGTACGTGATGCTGGTTCTCTTCATTTCCAGAGACTCTCTAGTGCATTACCTCTTGGATGGAAGATTTCTCTTCCGTCACGATGTCTCTGAGCCATGTCTTGTAGTCCACCTTTCCATTGGTCAGTTGCAATATCAGATGTGGTCTCAGCATCCTCCATGGCAGTCCCAGCTGGAGGACCGACTCGATGGCCTTTGCCCAGTCGTTTACAGTGATGAGGCCTGTGAGAACACAAAAATAAATTGTTTCAGAATGACTTGGTGAAGGACCAACATTATAAGTACGGTAGTCCTTGAGTTATGACCATAATGGATCCTCGTTTTGGTGGTCGTAGGGTGAATCGGTGATTTTTAAGTAGCAGGGTTGTTAAGGGAGTACGGCAGTCGTAAAGTGAATCAGTGGTTCACTATGGGCATAGTTTGGCTGAAAATCAAAAATAACCCAGTTTTCGGCAAAATTACTACCACCAATAGCCTCCCACCGGCCAGTACGCTCTCATAGAGAGGGACTCCTCCGGGTGCCGTCAGCCAAACAGTGTCGACTGGCGGCCCCTAGGGGGAGAGCCTTCTCTGTGGGGGCACCTACCATCTGGAATGAGCTCCCCCCGGAGATACGGAGGATCCCGGATCTGCGTTCCTTCCGCCGTGCTGTGAAGACCTTTTTATTCCATCAAGCGGGCTTGGCCTAATCTCTTCCCTTTTTAAATATGTAAATTTTAATCTGTTTTTAAATTATTGGGGTATTTTAATTTGTCTGGGCCAAATAATTTAATTTGATTTTATCGGGTTTTTAAATTTTGTGTATTTATGTATTTTATTGTTGGCTGTTCACCGCCCTGAGTCCTTCGGGAGTAGGGCGGTATACAAATCAAATAAACTAAACTAAACTAAACTAAATTGTTGCAAAATACAGTCGCATGGCTGCAGGATGCCTCTAACAGTTGTAAATCTGCCAGGTTACAGATTAACAGAGTTGGCAGGGACCTTGTAGGTCATCTAGTCCAACCCCCCGCTGAAGCAGGAAACCCTACACCATTTCTAACAAATGGCAGTCCAGTCTCTTTTTGAAAGCTTCCAGTGGTGAAGCTCCCACAACCTCCAAAGACAAGCTGTTCCATTGGTTGATTGTTCTTTCTGTCAGAAAATTTCTCCTTATTTCTAGGTTGAATTTCTCTTTGATCGGTTTCCATCCATTATTCCTTGTCTGGCCTTCAGGTGCCTTGGAAAATAGCTTGACCTCCTTCCTTTCTGTGGCAGCCCCTCAAATATTGGAACACTGCTTATCATGTCTCCCTTGGTCCTTCTCTTCACTAGGCTAGCCATGCCCAGTTCCTGCAAGCGTTCTTCCTATGTTTTAGCCTCCAGTCCCCTCATCATCCCTAGGTCTGGAGCAGTGGTGGGTTCCTCCCGGTTCGGTCCGGTTCGGCCGAGCCGGTAGCGGTGACGATATGACGTCACCAAACCGGTTCTCCCCCCCCGCCCTCCCACCCACGTTATTCTTACCTTTTGCTTGGTCCCACCCCCAATCTATTGCTGCCTCCTGAGTCCCAGCTGATGACTAGAGGGAAAAAAACTGTTTAAACTCTTGCCGCGGGGCTTCAAAGGGCTGTCCTACAGCTGATCAGTGTTAAAAGCAAACAAATGAGTCGGGTCGTAAGTGCGAGGACTGGTCGTAAGTGCGAGGACCTTCCAGAAATGACTCTGACCAGCTAGCCACGCCCACCTAGTCACATGACAGCCAAGCCACACCCACAAATTAAGCCACGCCCACAGAACCGGTAGTAAAAACAATTAGAACCCACCCCTGGTCTGGAGGTGGCTGATGAGGAAGAGGAGGAACAGCTGGGTCCAGTGCCTGATGCACAGAAGGCAGAGGAGAGGAGAGCAGTGGAAATCTATGGGCTGATCCTTGGGACAGCGAAGCCCCACCCTAGCTCTGGGGATAAAAGGCAGGGGGCGGAGATGAATAGATGGCAACTATTCATCTTCCAGCTGGATGGACTTGTTAGCCTGCGTTGAGAGAGAAACTTTTTGCCAGGGCTGCTGGCGCTCCTAATAAAGGAATCTTTGAGTTAACTTCAGAGGGTTCGTTGCGTTTGGAGAGCTGGGTCAGAACACTCAGACTGTTGGGAGCAATAGGCTGACTCTGTAAACCACTTAGTGTTGTATGAAGCAGTATATCCTTTCATCCTTTCTAAGGTAGGTTAAATGAGGACCCAGTTGTGGGGGCAATAAGCTGACTTTGTATAAATATACAAAAGGATGAAGGCTATTGCTTAGCGCATTGTAAGCCGCCCTGAGTCTCCGGAGAAGGGCGGCATATAAATCAAAATTAAATAAAAATAAAAATTAAATAAATAAATATAAGTCTAAGTGCTATTGTTATATGCCACTTAGTGGCATAGAAATATGATTAAATTAAATTATTAAATTAAATTAAATTAAATTAAATTAAATTAAATTAAATTAAATTAAATTGCTATCGCGGTGGCATCAAAAGTCTGCCAAGGTTTTATGGGCAGGGAGCCCATCTCGACTTTCTGACTGCTGTCCCCAAAAATGTCTTTTTCTTAGCCTTACCTATGTTCTTCTTATCGTAGCCCCTGAATGCTGCAATGAGTTCTGACCGGTGAGCAAACAATTGCTCCTTTAAAATTTGGTACGCTGACTCCTCCACTCGGCTGGTCCTGGGAGAAAAAAGAAAAAAAATTATGCCACGTAAAATCACACGAGAACGAAAACGTTCAGACTGTGCCCTTTCGGGATGACTAGCTTTGGGAAACTGATCACAGAACAGAGCCGTCCTTTGTTCACTGGAATAAATCAACTGGATTGTGGTTTGTTTCTTTGTTTGTTTTTAAAAAAAACTCTTTTCTTTTCCCTGAATTATCATTTAATTTTCTCTACAGATAGTTCTCGACTTACTGCTGGTCATATAGTCCTAAAAAGGGTCCTTGGTGGTTTTCTTGTAGACATTTTGTCACCCAAACTAGGTAACATTATCACTGCTAGTAGGCAATGGTGGGATTTAGCCGGTTCAGGCCAGTTCTGGCAAACTGGTAGTTAAATTGCTGGCTGGCTCCACCTCACCCTGCACTGCCCTGCCCTTTCCAAGAGTCCCCATGTGCCCCATTTTGGCTCCCAGGTAAGTGCAGGGAGGCCTCCTAGGCCCAAAATGGGGCATGGGGGTGTACGGCATGCCCCCCTGCGGCCCATTTTCACTCCCAGGAGGCTTTAGGGAGGCCTCGTAGGCCCAAAACGGGCCACGGGGAAGGGGCAGTGTGCCCCCCCAATGGCCCATTTTTGCCCCCAGAGGGGTGCAGGAGTCCAAGTGCTGCCTGCCACACCCCTTGGCCACGCCCACCATGGCCACGCCCACCTAGTCAGTCATTAGGGCAGAGAACCGGTTGTTAAATTATTTGAATCCCACCAGTGCTAGTAGGAAACGGATTTGCTCTCCCCTACTAGCACTGATGATGTTACCTAGCTGGCCCCCTCTCTGCCTCCGACGCAGAGCCCTCATCAGAGCCTTCCCCAGACTTCAGGACTGGCCCATGTTTTTCTCCAACCTCCACACTGTCAGAATCTACTGCCAGATCCACTGGCCACTGGCGGGCCACAACAGGCTATAACAACTGTACGCAATGCTGGCTTACCTTTGAGTTATGTTCAGTTGGCGGGATACTCCTTTGGTGGTTTGAAACTGGACAAAATGAGGGATGAGGTCAGGTCCCAGTTTGATGTAGGCACCCCGGTTACTGCCCACTGAATAATAGTTTGAAGCCGAAAATATGGTGATGACCTTGTCAAGACAAAACAGAGTACAACAGACTTAGAGCAGTCCCCATGTTAAGGTCTCCAAAAATCATGTGTTAATCTTTACTTTGGTTTAATCCACATTGGTGGTGGCACGAAGCTCAGTGGTTAAAGACACTGAGTTTGTCAGCTGGAGAGCTGACAGTCCGGGTTCGAGACCCAAGTGCCGTGCAACAGGGGGCGCTCCCGTGCCTCATCCTAGCTCCTAGTAGCTCGCAATGATGCAAATGCGAGTAGATAAATAGGTACCACTTTGGTGAGAAGTTAACAGTGTTTTGTGCCCCTCGGCATATAGTCATGCTGGCCACGAAGTGTCGTCAGACAAAAGCTGCTTTCTTGGCCAAAAAACAGAAATGAGCACTGCCTACTAGAGTCAGACACGACCGGCCAAGGGAAGCCTTTACCTTAATCCACATTTGTGCATTGTTTGATTTTGATTCTCTGATTTTGTTATTCTGTGATTTTGTGATTCTGTGATTTTATGATTTTGTGATTCTTTCCTTTTGTGATTCTGATTCTCTGATTTTGTTATTCTGTGATTTTATGATTTTGTGATTCTTTCCTTTTGTGATTATATGATTCTCTGATTTTGTTATTCTGTGATTTTGTGATTTTGTGATTCTGTGATTTTGTGATTCTTTCCTTTTGTGATTCTATGATTCTCTGATTTTGTTATTCTGTGATTTTGTGATTTTGTGATTCTTTCCTTTTGTGATTCTATGATTCTCTGATTTCATTATTATGTGATTTTGTGATTCTGTGATTTTATGATTTTGTGATTCTTTCCTTTTTTGATTCTGTGATTCTCTGATTTTGTGATTCTTTCCTTTTGTGATTCTGTGATTCTTTCATTTTGTGATTCTTTCCTTTTGTGATTCTCTGATTCTCTGATGTTGTTATTCTGTGATTTTGTGATTCTGTGATTTTATGATTTTGTGATTCTATTATTCATTCATTCTGTGATTCTATGATTTTGTGATTCTGTGAATTTATGATTCTATTCCCCATGCACTTTTGCCATCCAGAAGCTTTTACTGATATCCTGCACCTCTCCAGCAACACCCTAAACACCGGTCCTCCCCTGAGCCTACCTTCCGATTGTGGTCGACTTCATAACCCTCCGGCTTGCATTCATGAGAGCGGATGATGAACTGCAGGCGGTGTTTCTGCAAAAACGAATCCGTCACATCAGGCCCGAAGTAACAGCCTCCGCCCCTTTCTAAGTTATCTGTGCATCCAGGTTTGGAATCAGGGTCACTCCATAAAATATCTATCACCTATAAGCAAAGTCACAGACAGGAGGTTTTCCAGTTGCTCTATTTTAATTCTGTGCACGAGTCAGGTATGTAAGTCCACATTCAAAACAAATGTCAGCAAGGAATAGCGTCAACATTAGAAATTCTGGAGTTTTGAATTTTTATTAGTTTATCAAAATCTAAAATACAAAAATACGAAGGAAAAAAAAACATGAAAATAGGGGGAAAATAGGGGAAGGGGAAAAAAGGAAAAAAAAATCTAGGATCAAGGTGGGAAAGAAAGAAAAAAGCATTCACTTCCAACTCTGTTTGGTGCATAATAATACATCCTAACAACAAATGTATTTAATCAGCAAAACCCCAAACCAAAGCTTCGTTTTTTCCCCCCACTTCAAGCACAACATCCAAAAGTGATTCCAAGCAGAAACAAATTTAATTGCATTCTTTTCTTTAAACAAAGCTATCAGTTTTGCCGTCTCTGCTAACTCCGTCACGTTTTGCAGCCATTCCTCCATTGTGGGAATCAAAGTACCCTTCCATTCCTGTGCACAGAATATTCTTGCTGCCGTCCAGGGGTGGGTTCTAGAATTTTTTACTACCGGTCCTGTGGGCGTGGCTTATTTTGTGGGTGTGGTTTGATGGTCATGTGACAATTCTTTAGGATTTAGCAGAGGTACTGGTCTACCAGGCTTTTAACTGCTTGCAGAGCTGTACCGATCTACCCATTTGTTTTTGGAGGCACCCGGTCTACTCATTTGCTTTTGGAGGCACTGGTCTACCACCACACTGCCTTTTAACACTGATCAGCTGTAGGGCGGCCCTTTGAAACCCTGCGACAAGAGTTTAAACAGTTTTTTTCCTTCTAGCCAATCAGATGGGACTCGGGAATGCAGTGAATAGATTGGGGGTGGGGCCAAATAAAAGGTAAGACTAACGTGAGGAGTGGGGGCAGGAGGGCCCAGCTCCCAAACAAAGAGAACCAGTTCGGTGACATCATATCGTCACCACTACCGGCTCGGCCGAACCGGGTCGAACCAGGAGGAACCCGCCACTGTTGCCGTCACCATGTATAAAGTCAAAGTTCTATTTTATTTTATTTAAAATCCAGAACCTCAGCAAAAGGTCATATGATCACCTTTTGCGACCTTTGTCTAACAAGCCAAGTCAATGAGGAAGTCAGATTGATTTAAGAACCGGATTACTGATTTATCAACTGCAGTGACTCACTTAACAACCGAGGCAAGAAAGGTAGTAAAACAGGACAACACACTTAACAACAGAAATTTTGGGCTCCATTGGGGTTGTAAGTCGAGGACTACTACCTGCATACAGTAAATCATGGCTCAGATCTGTGTGACATGAACCTAAACTCAGATTGGTGCAGGGTTGTCATATGATCCACCCTGTCAGCATGATTTCCTCCATTGTAAAAGAGATTGTTTCAACTTCTTAGAAAGAGAATCTTTTTTTATTACCCCTACTCTTTGACTCCCTTAGCTGTGGTTGTATTGGGCATGAAGAATCAGGACCATTTGCTGTTGATTTATTGCTCCTGCCTCTACACAAGAATCTGGTCAACTAATAGTCAGCACTGAATTGGCGGCAGATAAGAATTAACAGAGTTCAAGAAAGGTCGGACTTAGGGTCACCCCTAAGTCTAAAGAGCACTTCTTGCAACATTGTCTGTTAGGTACTAACTTGCAGTTGGTGAAATGGATTGCTAAATTTGCGGTAAAGTTGATGGAAAAAAGGACAAAGTTGGTGCAGCAGAATGTGGTAGATTGTAGGAAAGACCATTTGATCTAATAATGTAATTTTAATAGTAGTTTTAAGACCGATTGGCTAGAGGCAGGGGTGACATTATAATATAATTTTAATCATATTTAAATTGTATCTCAAATTATTGTATTTTATTCCGATTTCATTTTAGATCGTATTTTATTCTAATTGCATTTTTAAATCGTGCGTTATTCCAATTTCATTTAAATTGTTTTACCAAACTTTTGTAATGATTTGTTTCTGGAACTCTGCACTTTGATATGGCCCAAGGGCTAATCAATAAATAAATTCATTCATTCACTGAATTGGCGGCAGATAAGAATTAACAGAGTTCAAGAAAGGTCGGACTTGTACGGCTGGTGGGAGCGTAATGACTCTAGGCTGATGACTGTCTTGACTCCACCCACAGGCTCTGCTCTTTTTCTCCTACAGGTTGGTCGGCTATTGCTACCTTAAGCTGGGTTCATTGCTACTTTTCTGCTTGCTGGGATTTCGGCAGTTCTCCGAATGCTTACCTGTTCAATGTCATCATCATCATCGTTTGTGGATTCACTTGAGTCCTCTGAATCCAGAGATGAACTGGGTCCGGAGATTTTCTGGATTCCAGGTGACTTGCCAGCGGATTTTGAATCTTCCTGGACTGACTTTTGTCCCCCTTGGGGGATGCTGATTGTGGAACCACTCCTGGTTGGTCTGCTACCTTCAGATGCAGTATAGTCCAAAGTTCTTCTTCTCTTTGGTGTTAGCACAGAGGGAATCTAAGTTGAGAAGGACACCAAAGGAATATACGTGACTTAGAACGGCGGTCACCAACTGGTGGTCCACGGACCACTTGTGGTCTGCGAGAAAATTTTAGCGGTCTGCAGAAAAATTATTTGCATTTTTTATATTGAACTAAATCAGGGGTCCTCAAACTACGGCCCCTGGGCCAGATACATGCAATGAACGCTTGTGTTACTGCAGAGAGTTTCCCCCTTTGGGGTCTTTTTGTGCGGGTCGGAGGGGGGCAGAAATTGGCACCACAATTTTGAGAGAAGCTTCCGGTTGGGGGAGAGGGGAAGCACGGCGTGCCAGGAGGAGACTCTATGGCAAGGGCCGGGTTTTCCGGTCAGCTCCACAATTGATAGGGCTTTTGGTTAGGACAAGTAGAGGAAAAAGGACAGCGCACTAGGAGGAGACTCTATGATGCGGGAACCGGACTTCCGGTTGGCTCCAGAATTGAACGGGAGGCTTCCAGTTAGAACCTTTGTGGCTCGTTGATGGTTTAAGGTTGCCGATCCCTGGTATAGGGTCTCCTGGATGAGCAGTGGGTTGGACTAGAAGACCTCCACGGTCCCTTCCAACTCTGTTATTCTGCTCTGTTCTGCCACAAACAAAAGCAGGTTCGCTTCTAACGCCATACCTTACATCTCTCAACTTTGGCTAGCCGTTCTAAATCGGTCTTATCGGATATGCCTCCATGTACGACCAGGACCTTCCTGTCAATCAAGGTTGCCAAAGGGATGCTGCTAAAAACGTTCTTGATCACCGTCAGGAGTCTGTGGGCATGATCCTAGAGGGAAGAGGAGCAGAGTGCAAAAACTGAGACGCACAGGACGGGGCAGGAGTGGTATTCACTTACCTTCGCTACCGGTTCACAAATGTGAGCACGCGCGCATGCGCAGACCCTTCCGCGCATGCGTAGACCGTTGAAAACGGGACGTGATAATGTCCGGATGGGTGGGCGGAGCCTTCCACAGCCACTGCTACCAGTTCGCCCGAACTAGATAGAACCGGCTGAATACCGCCACGGGTACAGGGTCACCCGACAAGACAGAAGATGCAATAGGTAGGTAAACCGGAGTACCTTATATTTCCGTGTCACTTCCTTGGTGAACCCGTAGCTAGAGGCAGAAGAGAAGGGAAGGTTTTAAATAGATGCCTCAGAAATAGAGCAAAACAACGACAATATTAAAAGTGGCACAGGTAGTCCTCCACTTACAACAGTTTGTTTAGTGACGGTTCAAATTTAGCACGACACTGAAAAATGGGACTGATGACCCGTTTTTTCGTAGTTACGAACTTGGCAGCATCCCCATGATCATTTGACCAAAATTCAGACGCTTGGCAAGTGACTCATATTTATGACCTTTGCGCTGTCCCGGGTTCATGCGATCCCCTTTTATGACCTTCTGACAAGCAAAGTCAATAGGGAAGCTAGATTCCCTAACAACCGGGGTTTCTAACTTATCCACTGCAGTGAGTCACTGAACAACTGTGGCAAAAAAAAGTCAAAGAATGGGGCAAAACTCACTTAACAAATGTCTCGCTTAACAACAGAATGTTTGGACTCAATTGTGGTTGTAAGTTGAGGACTACCTATACTTTCGACTTATTTTCAGCCCTACAAGATAAATCAGACCAAGAAACCGATGTCATGAAGGAGGGCAGTAGTTTTATTGGAACAGATACAGTAACAGAATCTTGCAAGTTGGAATGGGCTTCCCTCCTCTGTTCTTTTATCTTGGTATGAACTAGGGAAGGGCTTATCTGGGACACTTTCTGTTAGAAATTCTGTTTTATATAAAGCACCACATAGAGCAAACAAAGAGAACAGTCACCATGTGCTTTACTGCTCAACTACTGGTATATTACTGTAACAGGAAACAGGAAACTCTCCTCAGAAAATAAAGAAACCATAGATTGTAACCATAGATGCACACTAAACACTGCCATCTACTGGTTGAATAATTCTGTAGTTGTTGCAATACATTCTAATGTATATATTCCAACACTTTTTCAGGTTATTTTCTTGGCCATGGCTCAAGATCCACTTATCTTGCTAACAGTTTTTCCTCCTATTCATCCAGGTTATTTTATTCCCTATAGCTTTTACAGAAAGCCCTCAACTTATATCAGTTTGTTTAGTGACTGTTTGAGGTTTATGAAAACATTGAAGGGTACTGGGCCAAGGACACATCTTTGGGGAACCACACGCTTCCCTCCATGTCAGGGGTGGGTTCTACTTGCCTTTACTATCGGTTCACAACAGGACTGCTTTGCTTGCGTGTGTACGTGCTCTTCTACGCATGCGCAGAAGCATTTTGGTGACGTCGGGGTCAGTGGGCGGAGCCTCCTGTCGGTTTTACTATCGGTTCTATAGAACCGGTGCAAACCTGAGGCAACCCACCACTGCTCCATGTAGATGTCGTTCCATTGGGCACCACACATTGGATGTGGTGGGTCAGTAAATTGCGGATCCATCTGGTAGGGATGCCGTCTATCCAACTCACACACACACACACACACACACACACACACACACATTCACACACTCCTATGGCCACCCCACTCACTCTCAGTACCTCTGTGGCTTACAAAGATAAACAAAATAAAAAATAGATTGCCGTTTTGGCAAAGGTTTTGGGTTCCATACCGGAAATTGATCATATAGTCCTCATGGTTTCCTCTATTCAGGTGGACCTCTTTGGGGTAAATCAAGAGGAAAATGAAGATAATGATCAGGATCTCAATGGAATGCGGGCCTCGGTCAACAAAGTCGCCGTTGAAGACATACAACTTCTGCGGAGAAGGAAGTCCGTTCTGTAAGGAAGAAAAGATCCCTAAAATTAAACTTCAGTAGGACGGCAAGATTAGGAGACAATAACACAACAATAATAGTAGCCAAGACGATAGATATGACGCCAGAACTCTTCCTTCTGGGTATAGTAAGGGTAATTACAAAAAAGAAGAAATATATTTTATGGTACACATACTAACGGCAGCGAGGTTAATATTCGCACAAAATTGGAAGTGCAGAGAGAACCCACAGGAGGTAGAAATAATTAACAAGATATTGACCTGTGCAGAAATGGACAGGTTAACAATGGAGCTCAAAGATAAAGATGAATCGGAATTCTATGTAACCTGGAATACATTTTATAAATGGCTAGAGAAAAGGAGGAATGTAGGGATAGGGAATTAGAAACAGAGTGAAGGAAAGGGGAGAAAAATAAATAAAATAAAGAAATATTAGATAGGAATAAATTGGATTTGAATAGGTACGAAGGGAAGATGTATGTAACTGAAGTGTGATTGAATGTACAAAAAGTATATATGGAATATGCATGATATTATGTACTATTATGTATTATGACAGTATTTATTTATTTATTTATTTTATTGAATTTCTATACCGCCCTACTCCCGAAGGACTCAGGGCGGTGAACAGCCATGAAATAAAACACATACATATACAAAATTTAAAATCGAATAAAATGAATTAAATAAATTTGGCTGAATTGATATCCATAATTTAAAATACCCATATTTTAAAATACAATAAAAATTTAAAATTTACACTTAAAAGGGAGAAGATTTAGGCGAGGCCGGCTTGATAAAATAAAAGAGTCTTCAGCTCGCGGCGGAAGGTGCGCAGATCCGGAATCCTCCGTATCTCTGGGGGGAGCTCATTCCAGATCGTCGGTGCCCCCACAGAGAAGGCTCTCTCAGTATGTACCAGACAAGTTGCACCAAGTCTAACATTTTTAAATTATATATTTAATAAAATTAATTTTAAAAATAATAATAATAGCCTTTATTGTTATTGTACACAGAAGTGGGTTTGACATAATTTTACCATTGGTTCGCCGCGCACCAAAAATGTAAGCGTGCGCATGCAAGCTTGCTTTGCTCACATGTGCGCCTTCCATGCATGGGTGCGGCCTTCCGTGCATGCGCTTGGCTTGCGTACATGGCTTGCACACATGCGCGCGGCTTAGAAAATGTGGCTAAATAGGACGGCATAGCATCGGGGGTGGAGGCCACCTGCAGGTCGCCACTACCGGTTCGAACAAACCGGTCTGAACTGGCTGAATATCAGCACTGATTGTACATCATGTATACTGTACAACGACAAGCCCCCAAGTGAGCCTTAATCGGTGGGGCCCCTGGGTGATCTCTGAGTCTGATATTTTCTTGCAGATGTTTCATGATCCAACTAGATATCATCATCAGTGCGAGAAGGGAGTGGAGTTTCCTCCCTGTTTATGTACAGGGAGTGCAGGGGTATCAAACACAATTTCATTGAGGGTCACATCAGGGCTTCGGTTGACCTCAGGGAGCTGGGTGGGCGTGGCTGGCTGACTGAGTGGGTGTGGCCAGCTTGATGCCACTCCCCAACTGCATGTTTCCTCTTCACACTGGGTAGACCGAGCCGTAACCACCCAGCCCCAGGGGTGAAATGCTCCCGGTTCGGACCGGATTGCCCAATCCGTTAGCGATGGCGGCGGGTGGTTCGGAGAACCGGTAGCAAAAATCCCTGCCCTCCCCCCCCTCCCGCCCATGCCCAGCTGAGTCACGCATACCCTTTTTTAACTTTTAAAAGTATTTTTTTACAACCTATCTGGCCGAATAGGTTGTAAAATATGCTTTAAAAAGGTTAAAAAAAAAAAGCCTCTGACGATCCCGGCTGAGCCGCGGGATCGTCTGAGGCTGTTTTTTTTTTAACTTTTAAAAGCAATGCTTTTAAAAGTAAAAAAAAAGATTGCACACCACAGCTGATCACTCCCCCCTCGCGCGCTGTTCTACTTACCGCATGCCTCCTTTTGGTGTGCGCTGCGTGCGCGCACCTCGCATTTGTTGCGTGGTGCGCACTGTGCATGCGCAGCCAGCGAATCGGTAGTAAACCAGTTCAGATTTCACCACTGCACGACCTCTTACATTCTGCAGAATAGCCCAGGGGCCAGATCTGACCACTTGGCGGGCCGGATCCCAGCCCGTGGACCTTGTGTTTGATGATATTTTAGGCCACTGTTTCTCAACCTTGGAAGCTTGAAGACGGGTGGACTTCAACTCCCAGAATCCCCCAGCCAACAGCGATTCTGGGAGTTGAAGTCCACCTATCTTCAAGCTTCCAAGATTGAGAAACACTGTTTTAGGCAGTATCTCCATTTCCTTTAAGATTATCTCAGCATTCCATTGCAAATGGTGACTAGAATATGGGAAGTTAGGATGAGTTCATAGAGGGAAGCCTTAAAATCCTGGACAATTTTTGTTTAGTGAAAAGATCCGGGTGCAAATGAGCAACATACACATGAAAATGCACAAACCAATGTAAGAGAAGAAGAGAAGAATATATATATATATATATATATATATATATATATATATATGTATATGTATATGTATATGTATATGTATATGTATATGTATATGTATATGTATATGTATATGTATATGTATATGTATATGTATATGTATATGTATATGTATATATACATACATACATACATACATACATACACATACATATATATATTTGATTTTTTTTTTCCTTTTGCCTGAATGGATTATTTTTCTTTTTTTTTTCAAAAAGAAAAAAAAATGGCCAAAACAGATTCACTGATGCCTGTTGTGTGTTTTATTGCTTCACCGTAGCAAAAATCTAACAACCAGCAAAACGTGCAATTATTTTCTTATACACGGGCTAGGAAGAGTTACCACGTCTTTTCTTGCATGGAAAATTAAGAATTAAGGGTATTTTTTAAATAAAGGTTGGTTTATTTCGATTGCTTTTGACATATCGTCACCCAAGCTCTGCTTACCTTGTAAAATATGTGAAACAAGTCGAATATTTGCCCATGTAAGTCTCCTAATGAAAGAAAGGGAGAAAGTGTTATCTCGGTGAAGAATTTGATAAAATCCTAGAATATATAATTGGGAAGAATCTTTAAAGTCAATTTAATCCAGCTCCTTGCACAGTGCAGGAGTTTTATTTAACATCGAGCAGGACACTGCTGAGCTTGAGAGAAGACTAAGGAATCAACATCCCATAATATTTCCTTATTGCTGTCAACCAGCGGTGGGTTTCACATATTCTTACCACCAGTGAGCACATGCTCACTTTGTACCAGGGGTGAAATCTAAATTTCTTTCCTACCGGTTCTGTGGGCGTGGCTTGATGGTGGTGGGGTCATGTGACTGGGTGGGCATGGCTATGTAACCATGTGACTGGGGGGATCAAAAGAAAGAAACTCACTAAGAATGTCCTGCTGGAGCAGGGTTGGACTAGATGACCTCCAGGTCTCTTCCAGCCATGGGTTTATGTTTGTTTATGTTTTATTAAATTTATATACCGCCCTACTCCCGAAGGACTCAGGGCGGTGAACAGGCACAAAATAAAATACATAAATACAAAAGTTAGAAACATAATTAAAACCAAATTAAATAATTTAGCCCAAGACAATAAAAAATCCCAATAATTTAAAACAAATTAAAATTTCAATTTAAAAATTGAAAGGGGAGAAAATTAGGCCAGGCCGGCTTGCTGGAATAGGAGGGTCTTAAGAGGTTATCCTCTGAAGCTGCGTCTAGTGCCAGGTTTGTAGTCCTTCCTTCCTCTCCTTTTTCTTTCATTCCTTCCCTCCCTTCCTCCCTCCTTCCTTCCTTCCTTCCTTCCTTCCTTCCTCCCTCCCTCCCTCCCTCCCTCCCTCCCTCCCTCCTTCCTTCCTTCCTTCCTTCCTTCCTTCCTTCCTTCCTTCCTTCCTTCCTTTCTTTTTTTCTTTCTTCTTTCTTTCTTTCTTTCTTTCCTTCTTTCTTTCTTTCTTTCTTTCTTTCCTCTCTCTCTCTCTCTCTCTCTCTCTCTCTCTCTCTCTCTCTCTCTCTCTCTCTCTCTCTCTCCGATGTTCGTGCGCCACAGCTGTGATCCTCAGAGCCTTTTTAAAATAACCTTTTGAAAGCGTTTTTTGACTACCGGCTCGGGCAAATAGGTAGTAAAAAAATGCTTTAAAAAAGAATGAAAAAAAGGCTCCGATGATCGCGCGGCACAGCTGTGATCGTTGGAGCCTTGTTTTTACTTTTTTTTTTTTTTTGAAATAATAATGCCATTGCTAGATAAATGATAAATGAGGATAATGATATAAAGATATATACTAGGTTGATAATATGAGAAATATAATTTGTAAAATGAAGCACAAGGGATTTGTAACTGATCGACACACTGTTTGCAATTGTAATGGATGATGGATGTTTTATGTTTTGTTTGTTTAAAAATAAAAAAAATTCCCCCCAAAAAAAAATGCCAGTAGAAAAATAGGGACCACCTTTGGTGGGAAGGGAACAGCGTTCCGTGCGCCTTTGGCATTTAGTCCTGCCGGCCACATGACCACAGGGACGTCTTCGGACAGCGCTGGCTCTTCGGCTTTGAAACGGAGATGAACACTGCCCCCTAGAGTTGGGAACGAGTAGCCCATATGTGCGAGGGGAACCTTTACCTTTACCTTATCTATTTATCTATCTATTTGCTATCTATTAATATTAATATTTATATTATTTATTTTCTCTCTCTCATCTATCTCTATCTATCTATCTATCTATCTATCTATCTATCTATCTATCATCTATCTATCAATATTTATATTATTTATTTTCCCTCTCTCATCTATCTATCTATCTATCTATCTATCTATCTATCTATCTATCTATCTATCTATCATCTATCTATCTCTATCAGTATTTATATTTATATTATTTATTTTCTCTCTCTCATCTATCTATCTATCTATCTATCTATCTATCTATCTATCTATCTATCATCTATTGTATCCATCTATCTCAATCATCCCTGTATATCTATCTAAACTATTAAATTTATATGCACCCATCTATATCTATCAGTATTTGTATTTATATTATTTATTTTCTCTCTCTCATCTATCTATCTATCTATCTATCTATCTATCTATCTATCTATCTATCATCTATCTATCTCTATCAGTATTTATATTTATATTATTTATTTTCTCTCTCTCATCTATCTATCTATCTATCTATCTATCTATCATCTATTGTATCCATCTATCTCAATCATCCCTGTATATCTATCTAAACTATTAAATTTATATGCACCCATCTATATCTATCAGTATTTGTATTTATATTATTTATTTTCTCTCTCTCATCTATCTATCTATCTATCTATCTATCTATCTATCTATCTATCTATCAGTATTTGTATTTATATTATTTATTTTCTCTCTCTTATCTATCTATCTATCTATCTATCTATCTATCTATCTATCTATCTATCGTATCCATCCATCTCAATCATCCCTGTATATCTATCTAATCTATTAAATTTGTATGCCACCCATCTATATCTATCTATCTATCTATCTATCTATCTATCTATCTATCTATCTATCAGTATTTGTATTTATATTATTTATTTTCTCTCTCTTATCTATCTATCTATCTATATTTGTATTTATATTATTTATTTTCTCTCATCTATCTATCTATCTATCTATCTATCTATCTATCTATCTATCATCTATCTATCATCTATCTTATCTATCTATTGTATCCATCCATCTCAATCATCCCTCTGTATCTATCTAATCTGTCTATTAAATTTATATGCCACCCATCTGCAGAGACCAGGTCTCCTTTGCTGGGCCCACGACTGCTATTCTCTTCTTGCAACTCTGCCAAGGGCTCCACCTCCGCCTATTTACAAAAAGTAGACTTACCACACACGGTGATCTCCTCACTGTAGCAGGTAGAGATTCTGTTGATATTTGGCAGCTGGCTGAGATGATGCTCCACCTCTTCGAAGAGTTTTAGAACATAGTAAGGATGAAGCTGCTACTGGGAATAAAGAAAAAAACATTAGAAAAAGGCAGCTGGAGAGAGGTTGAGCCTTGCTCTTCATTACAGACAGTCCTTGAATTACGACGGCAATTGAGCCCAAAATTTCTGTTGCTAAGCGAGCCATTTGTTAAGTGAGTTTTCCCCATTTAAGTGAATCTGACTTCCTCAATGACTTCACTTGTCAGAAGTTTGCAAAAGCTGATTCACATGACTCTGGGACACAGCAACTGTCATAAAGATGAATCTGTTCCCAAGTACCCAGATGTGAACTCTAATCACGTGACCATGGGAATGCTGCAACGGTCATAAATGAGAAAAATGGTCATAAGTCGCTTTTTTCAGTGCCGCAGTAACTTTGAATGGTCACTAAATGAACTGTTGTAAGTGGAGGAACTGCCTATATTTCCAAATGCTGCGAAGAGCAACACGCAGACAAAAAACATGTTTAGTGTATGTGTGTGAATGCACTGGATAGTAGGAAATGTAAATCAACAGTACACCCCTCTCCATTACAGGTACTCCTCAACTTATGACGACAATTGAGACCAGAATTTCCATTCCTAAGCAAGAGGGTTGTTAAGCGAATTGTCCCCGATTTTATGAGCTTTTTTTTTTTTTGCCACAGTTGTTAAGTGAATCCTTCGGTTATTAAGTGAATGTGGCTTCCCCCATTGTCTGAAGGCAGCTGGGAAGGTCGCAAATGGCGATCATGTGACTCCAGGAGGCTGCAACCAGTGTGTTGAGGATCAAGCGTCCAAATTCTGATCACACGATCGCGGGGAATGCTGTGATGGTCGTAAGCGCGAGGAACGATTGTCAGTCACCGTTTTAGTGCCATTGTAACTTTTTTTTTTTTTTGAATCAAATTTTATTATTTTTCCCCCCCACATTCACCTGCATATTTTATGAATATAATATTGGCCATATCATAACTTATACAATTTATCTTATTCAAATACATTTTACTCAGTTACCATTTTTGCCAAAATCTTCTTTTTCCATTTTTTTTATCATATCTTAAAATGTATGCTTGTTTGTATAAACAACATCTTTATTCGCCCTCAAATTCTAATTTCTCTGTTTCTACTCATATTTATTCTCTTTTATTTTTTAACAATTCATTCTTTATCCTAGTGCAGTTACACGTTTGGGGTTGCTTTTCTACCTTCAAACGGTCACTAAACGAAGGCGTCAAGGCCGACTCGCACTTTCACCAATATTCTACTCCGCTTGCAGGTTGACAAAAGGAAGTGGTGAATCTGAATGTAAGAGTGGGGGAAATGGCATCCAAGGTTCCCAGGAGATACTGCTCCCCCCTCAAGGACACCCAGAATAGATGTCCCAGCGTGGCCGGCTGGTTCCCATAACAAAATAAACAGAAGTGATTGGTGGACTGTAATGGACTGTGGATGGCCCGTAGGGAAAGGAAGACTGAATTATGCTCGTTTTTGCGAGGGAAACTCAGAGCTGGTTTTGCTTCTTCTGTGCCAATGTGGTTTATTCAGCAAAATTTTATACTCTTGGTAAAATAATATCCCAGGAGTTTCTTTTTCTGGATTCACCAACTGGACAGTTGACAGAAGGGTTGTAAGTAGATGAGTACCTATAATAGTTGCCTTTTCTTTTAGGAATCTCTGATACATTCCCTTGAAGAGCCACGGTGGCGCAGTGGTTAGAATCAGTGGTGGGTTTCACTTACCTTTGCTACCGGTTCTTCGCGCGTGCAGAGCGTATTTGATGACGTCTGGGCGGGTGGGCGGAGCCTCCTGCCTCTGCTGCTACAAGTTCGCCCAAACCGGGGTGAACCGGTAGCAACCCACCACTGGTTAGAATCAGGGGTGGGTTCTAAATTTTTTTACTACCGGTTCTGTGGGTGTGGCTTATTTTGTGGGTGTGGCTTGGAGGTCATGTGACTAGGTGGGCATGGCTAGCTGGTCAGAGTCATTTCTGGAAGGTCCTCGCACTTACGACCCGACTCATTTGTTTGCTTTTAACACTGATCAGCTGTAGGATGGCCCTTTGAAGCCCCGCGGCAAGAGTTTAAACAGTTTTTTTCCCTCTAGTCATCAGCTGGGACTCAGGAGGCAGCAATAGATTGGGGGTGGGACCAAATAAAAGGTAAGAATAACGTGGGTGGGGGGGGGGTGGGAGGGCGGGGGAGGGAGAACCGGTTCGGTGACATCATATCGTCACCGCTACTGGCTCGGCCGAACCGGACCAAACCGGGAGGAACCCACCACTGGTTAGAATGCAATACTGCAGGCTACTTCTGTGGACTGCTGGCTGCCTGCAATTTGGCAGTTTGAATCTAACCAGGCTCAAGGTTGACTCAGCCTTCCATCCTTCCAAGGTCGGTAAAATGAGGACTCAGATTGTTGGGGGACAATAGGCTGACTCTGTAAACTGCTTTGAGAGGGCTGGAAAGCACCATGAAGCGGTATATAAGTCTAAGTGCTTTGAGAGGGTTGTTCTTCAGTTACTTACTTGATTGTTTCTGAAGGCTTCCAGAACATTAATCGCGTCGTCTGGCGTCAGGGGGAAACCAAGGCGAGGCCCTTTGTAACTGACAGGTACCGCCGTAGACTCCAGTGCTTTCTCCAGTTTGCTCTGTTTCATAGCATCCGTCTCCGACAGGATGCGGCTAATGAACTCCCCTTGGCAGGAGTAGAGCAAAAATGTAAATATTTGCAATTGGGATGGCATGCATTTTTATGATATGGTAGAAGTAAGATACATACGTATTTTCATAGACATTATGTAAGAAATTTATTTATTTATTTTATTTATTTATTAAATTTATATCCCGCCCTTCTCCCCGAAGGGACTCAGGGCGGTGAACAGCCGAGAATTAAAATAACATACAATATAAAAGTTAAGATAATTAAAAATAAATTAAATTAAATGGCCTCCCAATTTAAAACCCCTAGCTATAATTAAAAAAACTAACCCATAAAACCTATTCAGGCCAGGCCGGCTTGCTGAAATAAAAACGTCTTCAGGGCCTTACGGAAAGTGCAGAGATCCGGAATCAGCTGTATTCCGGGAGGTAGCTCGTTCCAGAGGGCGGGTGCTCCCACAGAGAAGGCTCTCCCCCTGGGGGCCGCCAGCCGACATTGCTTGACCGATGGCCCCTGAGGAGGCCCTCTCTGTGAGAGCGTATTGGCCGGTGGGAGGTTATCGGTAGCAGAAGGCAGTCTTGTAAATACCCTGGTCCTAAGCCATGGAGCGCTTTAAAGGTGAGAACCAACACCTTGAAGCGCACCCAGAAGACCACCAGGAGCCAATGCAGCTCGCGCAGGAGAGGTGTTATATGGGAGCGCCATGTTGCTCCCGTAATCACCCGCATGGCCGCATTCTGGATGCATTATTATTAGTATAATAATGCATTATTGTATAAATGCATAAATGCATTATTATTAGTATGGGAGAAGTTTAGAGACGGGGTGAAATGCTCCCGGTTTGGACCGGATCGCCCAATCCGGTAGCGATGGAGGCGGGTGGTTCGGAGAACCAGTAGCAAAAATCACTGCTCCCCCCGTCCATGCCCAGCTGAGCCGCACAATCATCAGAGGCTTTTTTTTCCTTTTAAATGCCTCTGACGATCCAAGCTGAGTTGCCTGATCGGCGGAGGCATTTTTTCTTTTAAAAGTCTCTGACGATCAGGCAACTCAGCTTGGATCGTCAGAGACTTTTAAAAGAAAAAAAGCCTCTGCCGATCAGGCAACTCAGCTTGGATCGTCAGAGACTTTTGAAAGCATTTTTTAATAACCTCTTCGCCGAAGAGGTTGTAGAAAAAATGGTTTTAAAAGTAAAAAAAAAAAATTGGCCATGCCCACCCAGTCACATTACCCCCCCCCACCAAGCCACGCCCACAGAACCGGTAGTAACAAATTTTAGATTTCACCACTGGTTAGAGATAAATACTATGTGAAAATTCCAATATGGTTATCAATAATGGAAGCATTGATACACCCAAATATGGTTAATCTTAGAAATATCTTTAGATATAAAGACTTACTTACAGACATGGGGGAAATGAAAGGGAAACAAGAAATGGAAGAACAAGGGAGTGTGATGGACTGGTATACGCATACGCAAATACAAGCAAGATATGAAAAAGATGCAAAATTATATGGTTTTTATTCAGAAATGACAGATTTGGATAAGATACTCATGGGAACAGAGGATAAAATAATTTTAAAAATCTATAACTTTCTGCTTAGTATGGAATTAGAGGAAGAACAAGTAAAGGAAACAATGATTCCTTGGGCAAAAAATTGTGAATATTCAATTGAGCTCGATAGATGGCAACAATTATGGGAAAGGAACTATAAACTAATAATGTCCACTGCATATAAAGAGAATCAATATAAAATGTTTTATAGATGGCATATGACTCCGGAAACATTGGCAAAAATGTTTAAAGACAAATCAGCTAAATGTTGGAAATGCCATCAATAATCTTATTATCATATGTGGTGGACTTATCCAAAAGCTAAAGATTATTGGAGCAGAATTAAGATATGGATAGAAGAAATGACTCAACAACATGTTGATTTAAAACCTGAGCTGTTCCTATTGGGTATATTACCAGAGAAAATTAGTAAAGTAAATATATACTTGATTATAGATATAATAAATGCAGCGAGGATAGCATTTGCGCAAAGATGGAAAGCAGAGAAAATCCCTTTGGAAGGGGAAGTAATTAAAAAAATCTTAGATTGTGCAGAAATGAACAGATTAATTCTGATGATTAAAGAGAGAGAGGATACGGATTATTATAAGATATGGGGGAAATTTATGATTGGTTAGAAAAGAGATATAGATAAAGATTATGATAATTAAATAAGGAAAATGTTATAAATATTGTAACAGAGAAATGGAAATTATCAAGGAAGAAATGAAGATAAGAGGAGTAATAAAAAGAAGAAGAAGTCACGGAAGAAACATCAAGAAGACACACGGAAGGAATGATGTATTATTATATCTTGGTTTGTTTTAAAAAATAAAAAAACGTTTTTTTAAAAAAATAATAAATATATTTCAGATATTATGCACACGATCCTTTCCCTCAGGAATCAGAAAAGTTAAGATTGTGGCCACTATTATACAGGTAGTCCTCAACTTACAACAGCTCCTTTAGTGACCATTTGAAGTTACGACAGCACTGAAAAAAGTGACGCGACTGATTTTTCATGCTTACGACTTTTGAAGGATCCCCATGATCACGGGATCAAAATTCAGGTGCTTGGAAACTGGCATGTATTTATGATGGTTGAACCATTCCAGGGACATGTGATTGTCATTTGAAACCTTCCCAACTGGCTTCCAACAAGCAAAATAAATGGGGGGGGAGCCAGATTCACTTAATGACCGAAGGATTCACTTAACAATAAGTGATTCACTTAACAACCATGTCAAGAAAGGTTGTAAAATGGGACAAAACTCAACAACTGTATTCCTTAGCAATGGGAATTTGGGGCCTCAATGGTCGTAAATCGAGGACTACCTGTGGATCTATCTACCTAGACATACACTTACTGTCTTTCTTGTTTTTTGGTGTGATGTGGTCCATGAGATAGTCGAAGAAATGGTTGAGCTGCAGAAGATCAAAAGAATATTGTCAAAACCTGGAAGGAAACATACATTTCTTTTCTTTTTTTCTTATTTTTGTCCTCTGGGGCTATCCTCCTTCACCACAACTGTCAAGGAGAGAAGCAACCTAGAACTAGGGAGAAATTAATCAAGAAGAGAAGCAACCTAGAACTAAGGAGAAATTTCCTCACAGTTAGAACAATTAATCAGTGGAACGACTTGCCTCCAGAAGTTTTATGTATTTATTATTTATTTATTGTTTAAATTTGTATAACGCCCTTCTCCCGAAGGACTCAGGGCAGTGAACAGCCAAAATTAAAAGACATATAATATAAAATTTAAAATAATTTAAAACAGAATTAAATCGAATTGGCTTCCCAAAAATTAAAACCCATTACCCTTAAAATAACCCATTAAAATTTTAAGCCAGCCCAGCTTGCTGAAATAAGAAGGTCTTCAAAGCTCGACGGAAGGTCCGGAGGTCCGGGATCAGTCGTATTCCTGGGGGTAGCTCGTTCCAGAGGGCGGGTGCCCCCACAGAGAAGGCTCTCCCCCTGGGGGTAGTCAGTCGACATTGCTTGACCGATGGCACCCTGAGGAGGCCTTCTCTGTGGGAGCGAATTGGCCAGTGGGAGGTTATCGGTGGCAGAAGGTGGTCTCATAAATAACCGGGCCCTAAACCATGGAGAGCTTTAAAGGTGAGAACCAATACCTTGAAGCGCACCCGGAAGACCACCGGAAGCCAGTGCAGCTCGCGCAGGCAAGGTGTCACATGGGAGCGCCAAGTTGTGGGTCCTCCTCCTTCACTGGAGGTTTACAAGAAGAGATCAGACAACCATTTATCTGGAATGGTGTAGAGCAGTGATGGCTAACCTTTTACGTCACCGCGTGCCGACCTGGATGCCAGAAATGGGTCCATCCCGCCTGGACCATGCGGTCTCGCTGGCCGTCACGCCCATGGGAGCCCCAAAACCCGGAAGAAAACGGAAGAACTTCCGTTTTCCGGCACGGATGCATATCTGACAAATAGCTGTTCGTCAGACACGCGTCCGTGTCAGAAACCAGAAGTTTGGGTGCCGGTTCACGCATGCGCGACGGAACGCTGCTCTTCCAGGTTTCAGCGATCCCGCGTGCACCAAGGCCAGTTGACCAGCATCCATGTGTACACAGGAACGCGGACAAGGAGCCAGCGAGGCCGCGCATCCCTCGTGGGATGGTTCTGCGTGCCGCTTCCGGCACGCGTTCCATAGATTCACCAACACGAGTGTAGAGTATTCTGCCTGAGTAGGGGGTTGGACTAGAAGACCTCTAAGGTCCCTTCCAACTCCGTTATTCTGGGAGCTGGTGCTTCCACACACCATACCTTTATATGATCGTGTTCTCCCGCATATTCTATGGATTGGAAGATGCGCCAGGTGCATCTCCGACGCATTTCGAGCCGGGCGACATAACGTCGATACCACCGCTGGATCAGAATAGCTGATTTAATGACTGAGGTAGAAAAAGAGAGCAAAGCTGAAAGCATTTGTATCACGAAGCAATCGCTATTATTTAAAAAGCACAGTTTCATTGGAGTACGTTGTTAAGAATAATGAAAACATGATGAATAGGTTGTGTTTCCCCTCCAAAAAACATCTCCGTTGAAATTCCTCAGATCGTTTTTTGTTGTGTTCCTCTGGCAATGCTTTTAAAAACGGGCACCATTTTGGCTACAAGAAGCCCTTGATTTACTTCAACTCCCAGAATTCCCCAGCCAGTCAGTTACAGGAAGTCCTCGACTTACACAACAGTTCATTTAGCGACCGTTCAACGTTACAACAGTACTGACTTGTGAGCGTTTTTCGCCCTTGGCACCATCCCCATGGTCATGGGATTAAAATTCAGACTATTGGCCACTGACTCATATTTATGACGGTTGCGGTGTCCCAGGATCATGTGACCTCCTTTGGCGGCCTTCTGACAATCAGAGTGAAGGGGGAAGCCAGATTTCCCCATTGCTTTACTAACTTAATGATTCATTTATCAGTTGCGGCAGAAAAAGGTCGTAAAATGAGACAAAATTCACTTAATTGTATTAGGCTAGATTAAGATAAAACGGAGAAAATATATGCGAAGATGTTGAAAAGAAGATGTAAATATCTGTTTTTGTTTCTTGGTTTGTTTTTTGGTGTTTGTTTGGGTTATTTTTTTAAAAAAAAACTTGTTCAATAAAAATTATTATGAAAAAAAAAAGAAATTTTGGGCTCAATTGGCGTCTTAAATTGAGAACAACTTATAGGGTTTCTCCATCTTTAACATGTGTGGATCAACTCCCAGAATTCCCCAGCCAGCTAGCAACATTTCTCAACCTTAACAATTTTAAGATGTGTTTTTATTTAAATTTAAGATGCAAGCTGACTGGGGAATTCTGGGAGTTGAAGTCCACACCAGGGGTGGGTTCTAAATTTTTTTACTACTGGTTCTGTGGGTGTGGCTTATTTTGTGGGCGTGGTCTGATGGTCATGTGACAGTTGTTTAGGATTTAGTAGAGGTACTGGTCTACCAGGCTTTTAACTGCTTGCAGAGCTGTACCAGTCTATCATTTGTTCTTGGAGCATTCTGGTCTACCCATTTGTTTTTGGAGGCACCGATCTACCCATTTGTTTTTCGAGCGCACTGGTCTACCACCACACTGCCTTTTAACACTGATCAGCTGTAGGGTGGCCCTTTGAAGCCCCACGGCAAGAGTTTAAACAGGTTTTTTTCCTTCTAGACGATCAGCTGGGACTCGGGAGGCAGCGAATAGATTGGGGGCGGGGCCAAATAAAAGGTAAGAATAACACGGGGGGGGCAGGGGGGCCCAGCTCCCAAACAAAGAGAACCGGTTCAGTGACGTCATATCATCACCGCTACCGGCTCGACCGAACCGGGCCAAACTGGGAGGAACCCACCACTGGTCCACATGCCTTAAAGTTTCCAGGTTCAGAAACACCGCTCTAAAGTTTACTATTTAGTTCAGAGAGAACAAATCTAGGAAGGATAAATGAAGACACCCAATCAATAATTTGTGGAACCCATGCGAGATCATTTTTAGTGACCACAGGTAGCCTTTGACTTACAACAGTTTGTTTAGTGACCGTTCAAAGTTACAACGCCATTAAAACAAGTGACTTATTGAACGTTTGCATCCCATGGTCACGTGATTTACATTCGGATGCTTGGCAAATGGTTCATATTTATGACAGTCGCCCTGTCCCAGGGTCATGTGATCACCTTTTTGAGACCTCCTTCTGACAAGGAAAGTCAACAGGGATGCCAGATTCACTTAACAACCTAATTTAACAACTGCAGGGGTTCGCTTAACAAGATCGTAAAATGGGGCAAAATTCACTTACCAAATTTCTCATCTTTAGCAACATAAATTTTGGGCTCAATTGTGGTCGTAAATCGTTGACTCACTGTATAGTTCACAATTTGATCACAAATCAAATCTTTCCCAGACCAATTCTCGAATACAGCTCGTCAACCTTTGCCAGACCGATTCTCGAATACAGCTCGTCTGCCTGGAACCCGCATTATATATCGGACATTAATACAATTGAGCGAGTCCAGAGGTATTTCACGAGAAGAGTCCACCACTCCTCTGCTCACAATAGAATCCCTTATGCCACCAGGCTTGAAATTTTGGGCTTGGACAATCTGGAACTGGGACGCCTACGGTCTGATCTAAGCATGCTACACAAAATTGTCTGCTACAATGTCCTACCTGTCAACGACTACTTCAGCTTCAACCGCAATAATACCCGGGCAAACAATCGATACAAAATCAAGGTAAACTGCTCCAAACTCAATTGCAGAAAATACGACTTTAGCAACGCCTGGAATGCTCTACCTGACTCTGTTGTTACATCCCCAAACTCGCACAGCTTCAACCTCAAACTGTCTACCGTGGACCTCACCCTATTCCTAAGAGGTCCGTAAAGGGGGCGTGCATAAGCGCACCAGCGTGCCTACCGTCCCTGTCTTACTATCCCCAATTATCTGTACTTACTTCCTATGTTCATGTTTATGTTCATATTTATACTTGCTACCTTGTACGTTTGACAAACAAACAAACAAACAAACAAACAAACAAACAAATAAAAAAAACCAGAATGTGTGGATTTGAATCGCTACAGCCATTTTGGCAGTTCCAACGTGCCTCTGAACTTATCTGGGCTCTTCTTGACAGTTTGTTTCTCCGCCTCAAGGTCTTGGTAACTTTTGTCTGAAGCTGCATCCTTTTTCTGTTGCTTCTTTTCCATGCTTTAGAACCACATTGTTTTAACCGGTACCCAAGGACATTCTAGGGCTCCTAAAACAAACCAAGCCTCCTGATTTGCTGTCAGGTTCCCCATTGTCTTCAATCACCCAATGAGAAAAAACTGAAGAGGAAAGAAGAAACATTCTTGGCTTCCATTGGCCGGAATCTTAGATAGGAGAAGGAGTCCATTCTGAAGCTTGGCTTGAGAACTTCAGAGAATAACAGAATCGGAAGGGACCTTGAAGATCTTCTAGTCCAACCCCTTACTCAACAGGAGACCAACCATTTCAGACAAAGTGTGGTCCAATCTCTTCTTAAAAACCTCCAGCGATAAAGCACAGGTTCTAGAGGCAAGCTGTTCCACTGATGAATTGTTCTCACTGTCAGGAAATTTCTCCTTAGTTAGTTCTAGGTTGCTCCTCTCCTTGGTTAGTTTCCATCCATTGTCTACAGATCAGCCATCAGCCATCCAGATCATGGTTGTCCCAAAGATTTCTGATTTTTCTTTGAAGAGCTGAAGAAGCTTCTTGGATGAGAAGCGAAACGTCTTCAGGGAAAAAGCAGAAAGTCCAGTTGCCTCTTGAAAAAACACCTTTGGGATTTCCATCCATTGCTTCTTGTCCTGCCTTCGGGTGCTTTGTAGAATAGGTTGATCTCCTCTTCTTTGTGAGAGCCCCTCAAATATTGGAAGACTGCCATCATGTCACCCCCTAATCTGTTTTTTAATTAAACTAGACATACCCAATTCTTGCCACTTTTTTTCATCTAGACCCTTGATGGATTAACCTTGATGGATGTAGCTAATCTAGCATTCTGTGTAACACATGAACCAATAAGGTGCTCCGGGGGCATTCTTAAATATAAGTAGGAAGACAGTAGATCATCTCCATAATTTCTTTTAATAGACATGATAGACATGATTTTAACAGATTAACAGAATTGGAAGGGACCTTATAGGTCATCTAGTCCAACCCCCCGCTTAAGCAGGAGACCCTACACCATTTCTGACAAATGGCACTCCAATCTCTTCTTGAAAGTCTCCAGTATGAAGCTCCCACAACTTCTGAAGGCAACTTCTGTTCCATTGGTTGACTGTTCTCACTGACAGAAAGTTCCTCCTCATTTCTAGGTTGAATCTCTCCTTGGTCAGTTTCTCTCCATTATTCCTTCTCTGGCCTTCAGGTGCTTTGGAAAACAGCTTGACCCCCTCCTCTCTGTGGCAGCCCCTCAAGTATTGGAAGACTTCTATCATGTCTCCCCTGGTCCATCTCTTCACTAGACTAGCCAGGCCTAGTTCCTGTAACCGTTCTTCATCTGTTTTAGTCTCCAGTCCCCTAATCATCCTGGTTGCTCTCCTCTGCCCTTTTTCTAGAGTCTCAACATCATTTTTATAGTCTGGTGACCAAAACTGGATGCAGTATTCTAGGTATGGTCTTACTAGGGCTTTATAGAGTGGTATTAGTATTTCACTTGATCTTGATTGTGATCCCTCTGTTAATGCAATTTAGGATTGCATTGGCTTTTTTGGCTGCTGCTGCACACAGCTGGCTCATATTTAGCTGATTGTCCACTGAGACTCCAAGATCCCTCTCACAGTCACTGCTATTAAGCCTGGTTTCCCCCAGTTTATATGTGTGCTTTGGAAGATAGTAAACTATCATCAGATATCCCCATGGAGCCTACAAGTCAATGGATATGGCCAGGTTTAAGGAAAGCTGTAGTAAATCTTGTGGACAGAAAATAGATCATCTAAAGCAGGGGTATCCAACCTTGGCAATTTTAAAACTGGTGACTTCAACTACCAAAATTCCCCACTCAGCCATGATGAGTTGAAGTCCACCAGTTTTAAAATTGCCAAGGTTGGACACCCCTGACCTAAAGCCATGAAATCACTTTGAAATGTAGTAGGCCAAGAGAATCCAAGCTGGGGTTGTGCTTTGGCTCCTCGTCATTAGTGCATGGCTAATGGGAGTTTGATCTACATAGTCTTTGTTGTTTGAATGCTTAATAAACGTGTTATGTCTTCAAAGTGATTTCATGGCTCATTTTTTTGTCTTTAAAATGTAGTAGGCCAAGAGAATCCAAGCTGGGGTTGTGCTTTGGCTCCTCGTCATCTCCAAACCTTTCATTAGTGCGTTGCTAATGGGAGTTTGGTCTACATAGTCTTTGTTGTTTGAATGCTTAATAAACGTGTTATGTCTTCAAAGACAAAAAAAATGAGGCGGACACTGTGTAAATTACAGCATGATGTTGGAACGCATCTTCTTTTTAATATATATATATATATATATATATATATATATATATATATATATATATATATATTATATATATAATATAATATATATTATATTATACTCCAAAAAATATATATATTTCCGATTATATATATATATATATATATATATATATATATATATATATCGGAAATATATATATTTTTCGGAGTATAAGACATACTTTTTACCCCAAAAAAAGAGGGTGAAAATCTGGGTGCGTCTTATACTCCGAATGTAGCCCCACCCAGCTTCTCAAATGGAGGTTTCAAAGGCTGAAAAAAGGCATCAGAAAAGAAGCCCCCAATCAGAGCTTCAGGGCCTTTTTTTTCTGAAGCTCTGTTTCAGAGGTTTCGACATTATCCTAGCTTGTTACAGAATCCTATAAACAGGAAGTCAATAATGAGAGCCACGATTTTGCCCCCCAAAATATATGTCTAGCAGAATGGGTTTCTAATCTTAAACCCAGTTGAAATGTCATTCTCAGCTCTTTCTCTTGTAGTTGGAAAATTTGGGGTCCCCTTTGACAGCTATCCTGTCCACCTGAACATTACAGTCTTGAATTCCCACCCTATGGCTATGTGATTCTATGTCCTTAACTGCGAATGGTCTTTCCATCTTTAAAATAGCTCCCCATTGCTAAAAGTCTGTAGAGATTCTCAGTCATCCAAGTCATGGTCGTTGCACTGTTGGACTTTTAGCTATACAATTTGGGATGAAGGCCCTTTGAATGGTGTGGTGGTAGGAATGGATTTCAGGAGGAAAAAAAATTGCAGACTACAGGAACCAGGAGCACCACTCAGGTGACCCTGAGGGCACAGATAAACCTCCAAGTGGCCTCAACGATTCTCTAAAAGGATGCAAATGACCAGCTGTCTGCAAAGAATATAAATCCTTCCAATTCCCCACCATCCTGTCAGAGCTGAAGAAGCTTCTTGGAGGAGAAGCGAAACATCTACAAAAAGAAAAAGCAAGAAAGTCCAGTTGCCTCCTAAAAAACCACCTTGGGAGCCCAGCTGCTAAGCAAGAGAGTTATTAAATTAGTTTTGCCCCATTTTTACGACCTTTCTTGACATGGTTGTTAAGTGAATCACTGCAGCTAGGAACATGGTTGTTAAATGAATACGGCTTTTTCAGTGCCGTTGTGACTGCAAATGGTCGCTGAAGTGAACAGGCATAAGCCGAGGATTACCTCTATGCCATTTCCATGCAACTCGCATCAGTCAAATTAAGTTTTATTTCCTTGGGGAAAAAAATAGATCTCTTCATTTTATTTTATTTTTGTTAGATTCATTACATACTTTCCGATTATCTGCTTACATCGCTTATTCTGTCAGAACCAATTAGTATACTTATGAAAGGAAGGAGATGACTAAGAAAGCATCATATATGAGTTTAATCAGAGGATCCTCATTAGTGATTATATTAGATTGTGTCAGCAAATCTGGACGAGTGTGAAATCTCGACCTAGAAAGCAGTGGAACGAAAACAGGATTATAGTATTTATAATTCCACAAATTGCCTCTGCTGGAATAGAGTCAAGCCTAAAAGAATATGTGGTTGTTATAATTGGCTTTGTTAAATTAGCTAGTGTACTTCTTCACCCTCTAATATGACTTGCATCTTATCCATATGCATTATCTCCTGAGGTAAAAGGTGACACATAATGTAGGGAATTTGCTTAAGTAGGCCATCCATCAGCTGTAGTCAGCAGTTCTGTCCTAAGTAATAACCAGGTTTCTGGATGACACAGAATTGTAGGGATATCTAGGGATGTGTGTGTACACGCATGCACGCACATGTGTGTGTGTGTGTATCTCTCTATCATCTCTATCTCTATATCTCCCATCTTTATTATTTTTACAAATAGCTCAAGGCAGAGAACATATCTAACACACCTTCCTCCTCCTATTTTCCCCATAACAACAACCCTGTGAGGTTGGCTGGGCTGAGAGAGAGAGTGATTAGCCCAAAGTCACTTAGCTGGCTTTCGTGTTTAAGGCGGGACTAGAAGTCACCATCTCCTGTTGATCGGCCCAAAGTCACCCAACTGGTTGTCATGGCTAAGGCAGGACTAGAACGCATAGTCGCCTAGTTTTTCTACCTGGAGCCTTAACCACTAGACCCATCTGGTTCTCTTTTAAGCTGAGATCTAATGTCTCGTGTGGTCTCCAACCTTCAACCTTCCTGGATTCCTACACTTCTGTCCCATCAGAAGGAACGCATGCAGGATTTTTTTGAGGGCAACCAAAAAGTCAGGCAGAGATGTATAATAACAAGACTCAAACAATAAAACCTTTCTAACTCCAACTTCCATGTTTGGGGAAAGAGGCGATTCTCCAGGGTTGTTCGAAAGGCTACTAGGATAGGGGCCAACCTAATCTTGGGTTCCAAAGTGTGGGTATAGTGATAGAAAGGCATACTTCCTGGGTTTCAGAAGAAGACACTTTTTAACGGACAGGACACATGTCAAGGGGATCATTTAAGAGCTGACCAGCTGATGCAACAAGGGGAATGAGTCAGCAGGGTCTTTGGCTGTTATCCTTTTAAGAGCCTGTGTAATAAGAGGAGGCCCTGCTAGACTGTTTGTTGATTCGTCACGTTTCTTCCCTGCTGTAATTGCTGTTTATTTAGATGCTGCTTGTAGCACGTGTATGTATAGTATTCCTATATTCCTATTGTAGATTAAAAACACACTATTTGATACAAACCACTGTTGGCTGTACTTGCTCCTGGGTAGATACATGGGATAGACCTGTGCAGACTCTGACAACAGTTTGTGGGGGCAATAAGCTGACTTTGTATAAATATACAAAAGGATGAAGGCTATTGCTTAATGCATTGTAAGCGGCCCTGAGTCTCCGGAGAAGGGCGGCATATAAATCAAATTAAAACAAAACAAAAAAAAAAAAAAACAGAGCCTACCAAATAGAGACAATCAGAGAAGCAGACCCAGCCTCCTGCATGAAGGGCTGTATAGGTGACAATCGGCACCTTCAATCACACCCAGACACCAGCGAAACTCAAAGCAAAGCAAAGGCGTGACATGGGTGTACCAAGTTACATCCATGAATACTTGTACCACTACATTCTGCACCAACTGTAGCTTCTAGGAGTTCCTCCGTAATGTTATTTTACCTTCCTCGCCTCGTTACAGCCCTGGAATAAGCTGTTGGCCTCCACCCAAGAATTAAACCCATCTGACTTTGTTGTCCCAAAGGGGCTTTTCAAAAGAGAGCACCAAGGACCCACATTTTTAAGATCCATTCTGCAAAGCAGGGAGTTCTTGGTCCATCTTGGAAATTAACAGATTGTCCAAACTCATTTTTCCAAGAGTTTTCCATACAGATAGGAGAATAGAGTCACCATAAATATCTACATGTATATATCTTGACATTGGCCAGATACGTAGATCCAAGGTGGTCCATCCAAGTCCTGATGTCTATCTAATATCTAATGGTTTCAATACATTTTCTCAGGAACAGAGGCGGTATTCAGCCAGTTCGGACCAATTCGCCTGAACCGGTAGCGGAAATCATGGATGCCCCGCCCGGTGCCCCCCCTCGCTCTATGACATCCTATTTAGGCACGTTTTTGAGGCCAGGCACATGCGCGGGAGGCACGCATGACAGCAAAGCACATGCGCAGGAGGCCAGGTGCATGCATGAACATTTGGAAGGCTGGGCACATGCATGGAAGGCTGGCCATATGCATGGACATGTGAGCATGTGCTCACATTTGCAAACCAGTAGGGAAAGTAAGTGAATACCATCCCTGCTCAGGGACATCAAATAAAAATGTAATCATGGTACAGCAATGTCATATAGCCACAGGGAAACCTGATTTTTGTAATAATGGCTAAAATAGCCCATAGGACATGATGTTTGATCAATAAGAGCCTGGTGGCGCAGCAGATTAGTAGCCTGTTATTAACATTCAGCTGCCTGCAATTACTGCAAGTTCGAATCTCCCCAGGCTCAAGGTTGACTCAGCCTTCCATCCTTTCTAAGGTAGGTTAAATGAGGACCCAGTTTGTGGGGGCAATAAGCTGACTTTGTATAAATATACAAAAATATGAAGGCTATTGCTTAACGCACTGTAAGCTGCCCTGAGTCTCTGGAGAAGGGCGGCATATAAATCAAATTTAACAAAAAAATAAAAAAATAAAAGCAGGGATAGAGATATTGTCTCCTAAGTCTGGGACGTTGTCTCTTATCTCATGTCTCTTATTTCAATATCCATTGCCCACACACTAAGGACTGGAATAGGGGTGGGTTCTAAATTTTTTTACTACCGGTTCTGTGGGGGTGGCTTATTTTGTGGGCGTGGCTTGATGATCATGTGACAATTCTTTAGGATTTAGCAGAGCTACTGGTCTACTAGGCTTTTAATCGCTTGCAGAGCTGTACCGGTCTACTCATTTGTTTTTGGAGGCACTGGTCTACTCATTTATTTTTGCAGGCACCGGTCTACCCATTTATTTTTGCAGGCACCGGTCTACCCATTTATTTTTGCAGGCACTGGTCTACTCATTGGTTTTCTTTTAACACTGATCAGCTGTAGGGCGGCCCTTTGAAGCCCCGCGGCAAGAGTTTAAACAGGCTTTTTCCCTCTAGCCGATAGCTGGGACTCAGGAGGCAGCAATAGACAGGGGGTGGGGCCAAATAAAAGGTAAGAATAATGCAGAGGGGGTGGGGGGAGGCGGAGGCGGGGGGCAGAACCGGTTCGGTGACGTCATATCATCACTGCTACCAGCTCGGTGGAACCAGGCAGAACCGAGAGGAACCCACCACTGGACTGGAAGGCAGTAATTTCCTTTTTCTTTTTTTAAAAATGGTACGTCCGAAGAGAATACTATATACATCAGTTAGTCAGTTATTGTGCATACGCAGTTCATAAACACAGTTGCTGCCTTTGCGTTTTCAAAGATTTTCATTCCTTCGTTTTCTGGTTCAGGAGAGAAAAGAAGGGGGTGGGGGAAAGAGAGAGAAAAGGAATATTTTAAAAACATTTTAAGGTTCATCGTAAAAAAAATCAGTCATGTCACTTACTGGCAGTACGCTCCTTCTATCTCTAATTTTTATTCATTTATTGGATATCATGCTACCCATTGTAATTTTTAAAAAAAAAACTCTCTAAGTGGCTTACATAAAGTTTATTGAATTCAAAATGGAGTTTTATTCTGTACATTGAAAGAAAGGCTTCTATCGTCAAATCTGGAAAAGCCCATTGGGGTATCTCACACCAGATAAAGGTCGACGGAATTCAAGGAAGGTTGCCCTTAGGCTATTCGTGGCAACATAAGGTTTCTATTCTGATGACTCATCTGCCATCGTGCAGATCCATCTCTTCGTCCCAAGCACTTTCTTTTCACAGGAATTCCCCCCTCCCTCTATCACCCAGGTAACGCTATCTTCTAAAGAGCAGGAAACTAGGTAAAAGTTCATCTCAGCATTAAAGCAAAGCTTCTCCATCTCTCATTCATGTCAGCGCTGGAGGAGATCATAATTTGGAACACTGACATCACCACTGCAGAGGGGGGCATTTTTCGCCCTCCCCAGGCTTCAGAGGCTTTCCTTGGGTCTCTGGAAGGGTGAAAACTGCTTGCCCCCGGGGTCCAGAGGTCCTCCAGAGGCCGGAAACAGCCCGGTTTTCGGACTTCCGGAACCTCTGGGTAGGCCTATTTTTTAACCTCCCAGACCCTCCGCACGGCCCCTGCACTTACCTGGAATGATGAATGGGCCACGTGGAGACTCCTGGGAGGGGAGGGGCAGGGTGGGAGAGACGGGGTGAGCGTGGCCAGCCAGGGGTGGCATCCAGGGTTCTGCCGAACCCCGGCGATTCTTGGCTAGAGAATCGCCCGAACCCTGCCGAACCCCCAGGAGCCCACCCCTGAATCAAAGAAATGAGGATGAAGGCCTTAATAATTTTAGAAGACATGAAGAGTAGACTTGGAATGAAACTTCAAAGGGTCAACAAATGGCCATCAGCATCACAACGCTCAGGACTTACACATTTTCACTCCAGGGTCCTGATAAAAGTCTGATACTTGTCTGGATCCGCGTTACTCATCAAAGTGGTATAAATGGTTAGCCTGATAAAAGAAAAAGCACACAGAGATAAACAAAAACCAGGAGCAGATCACAGTTTCAGTCCAACCCAATTGGAAGAGAATAAAAATCAGATTCATCAGTCACAGTGTTTGTGTTTGCCTGACAATTATTTGGGCAACAAACCTGATGCCATAAATCACAAAGCCACCACATTCAGCCTTTGCGTGATATGTGAGCTCACTGGTGTGTTATGTGACAGACGAATGCCAACCCGTCTTAAATCTAAGATTTACAAGACAACCATCTGCCCTGTTGGACTGTATGGCACTGAATGCTGGGTGGCAACAACAGGGACCGAAAGCTCTCTCTATGCCATGGAAACGCAAATGCTCCATTGGATATTGGGCATCTCCCTTCTCGACCACATCAAAAATGACACCATTCGACAATATTTTGGTGTGGCACCAATTTATAGAGAAGATGAGAGAAGGCCGACTCCGCTGGTATGGACATGTCCAGAGAGCAGCACTTTCCACCGTGGCCAACATTGCCTACCAACTAGAAGTCAATGGCCGGTGACCTCACGGGCGCCCAAAACAGAGATGGCAAGACATTATCAACAAAGTTATGGAGGCCACGGGCCTGTGCCCTGGAGACACAGCTGACTCTGCAAAGTGGTGTTCAATGATCTGAAAAGCGGATCCTGCACCTGCGAGAATAAGCTAGGGAGGAGGAGAAGGAGGAGGAGAAGGAGAAGGAGAGGGAGAAGGAGGAGGAAGAAGAAGAAGAAAGGAGGAGGAGGAGGAGGAGGAGGAGGAGGAGGAGGAGGAGGAGGAGGAGGAGGAGGAGAAGAAGAAGAAGAAGAAGAAGAAGAAGAAGAAGAAGAAGAAGAAGAAGAAGAAGAAGAAGAAGAAGAAGAAGAAGAAGAAGAAGAAAGGAGGAGGAGGAGGAAGAGGAGAGGAGGAGGAAGAAGGAGGAGGAGGAGGAAGAGGAGAGGAGGAGGAGGAGGAGAAGGAGGAGGAAGGAGAAGGAGGGGAAGGAGAAGGAGAGGAGGGGGAAGGAGAAGGAGAAGGAGAAGGAGAAGGAGAAGGAGAAGGAGAAGGAGAAGGAGAAGGAGAAGGAGAAGGAGAAGGAGAAGGAGTGTGAACTCAGCCGGATTCCATTTTTTGGATTCTTTGTATTAAACTCTGTGCTCAGCTCTGAAATGAAACAAGCCTGGGCTTGTCTGCTCTGCTGAAATGAAACTAACTGTTCTCTCCTGCCTTGTGTTTTGCTTGCAACTGCTACTACGTTGAAGAAGAATCTATATCGGTATTGTACATTTATCTTCATGTGTCATATGTATATAAAGAGGTTAATGAATCCTGCTGAATCAGTTTCCCTGTCTGTGCTTTCTGGATTTAATTTCTGCAACAAACTCTGACACTGTTGATAGTTGAACTGCCCGAGTACCAGGCTTCCAGGAATTCTATAGTGCAGGGATGTCAAACTCGCGTCGTCATGTGACGTCTCACGAGTTTTTCCCCCTTCGCTAAACCGGAGGTGGACATGGCCAGCGTGTGACGCATCCGGCCTGCAGGCTGCAAGTTTGACACCTCTGCTCTAGTGCTTTTGGACTTGGCTTGGTCAGGGATGTTCACAGTTTCCCAACTGACACTATGGCTAAGTCTCCCCATGTATTAAACGCACTTTCCCTCCTTCCACTCAGCTGCCACTGTCTAAGCCCATTTCACTAGTCCATAAACCTTCCAATCTTCATCGCACCTTCCCTTTCTCTCTTTAGTCCTTGCTGCTACCAATCTCAGAGCAGCTAGCCTCTCTGTTTCTTCAGATGCAGGCAGCTGTTGTGGTCTGTCAGCCACCGGCCCCTCCAGCAGCCGAATGAGAGGAGGAGGAAGAGTGGGAGTCTGGGACAGCATCAAGGCAACCTGAGAGCTCCGAGGGGGAAGAGGGAATGGAGCTGGCAGAGAGAGAGAGAGACAGAGGTGGAGCCTGAACCGTCCGTCAGCCCTCAGATGGAGAGTCAACAGCCCCCAGGTCAGGAAGTGGCTGATGAGGAAGAGGAGGAGCAGCTGGGTCCAGTGCCCGATGCACAGAAGGCAAGAGGAGGAGAGGAGAGCAGTGGAAATCTATGGGCTGGTCCTTGGGGACGGAAGAGCCACCACTGCTAGCAAAGCCCCACCCTAGCTCTGGGGATAAAAGGCAGGGGGCGGAAATGAATGGATGTGGCAGACAACTATTCATCTCCCTGCCAGACAGACTTGTTAACCTGCGTTGAGAGAGAAATTTTTTCCGGGGCTGCTGGCGCTCCTAATAAAGGAATCATTGATTTAAATACAGAGGGTTTGTCGTATCTAGGGAGCTGGGTCAGAACAGCAGCATGCAAAACTTCCAGCCCATGAAAAAATCTCTCTCCATGGAACTGGTTCCTGGTGCCCAAAAGGTTGGGGGACACTGCCCTAAAAGCCTGTGCGAAATCCAAAACGAATGCATTTTACTTAAAAAAAACTTACTTGTTTAATACAGGTTTTGTCGATAATACCTGGAAAAAAATAAAATACAAAGTGATCATGCATTTAGACTTTTGAATAGTGAATACCAGCAGAGTCCAAATATATTAAGCTAAGCTTAACAAGTGCAGCTGCGTAGTATACAGGAAGTCCTCGACTTACAACAGTTCGTTTAGAGATCATTGAAAGTACAACAGCACTGAAAAAAAGTGACTTATGATTGTTTTTCATTCTTATGACTGTTGCAGCATCCTCATGCTCATGTGATTGACATTCGGATGCTTGGCAATTGATTCATATTTATGATGACTGCAATGTCCCGGGGTCATGTGATCCAGTGTTGTTAAGGAGTCTGGTGGTGCAGTGGACTAAACTACTGTTAAAGTAGTATTTAGCTGCCAGCTGCCTGCAATTACTGCGAGTTCAATTCTCACCAGGCTCAAGGTTGACTCAGCCTTCCATCCTTCCGAGGTAAGTAAAATGAGGACCCGGTTTCTGGGGGCAATAAGCTGACTTTGTATAAAATAGAACACCGCTTAGGGGGGGCCGAAAGCCCTACTAAGCAGGTATATACAAAAGTATGAAGGCTATTGCTTAACGCATTGTAAGCCTCTCTGAGTCTCCGGAGAAGGGAGGCATATAAATCAAACTAATAAATAAATAAAAATAAATAAGTGAAACACTGAAGTTGTTAGGAGAATCACACCGTTGTTACGCGAATCCAGCTTCCCCCTTGCCAACAGAAAAAGGAGCATGATTTAAACTTGCCTTAAAGAGGGAATTAAGATTGATATGTTCCTGTCCTGTCGCATTTAGTGCTTTAATAGCTGGAGTTCTGCAGAATAAAAAAAAGAAAGAAAAGATAATTGATCAACATAACCGATTTCCCTAATCAGGAATGTGCAAACCATAAGCCACGATGGCGCAGTGGTTAGAGGGCAGTACTGCAGGCTACTTCTGCTGATTGCTAGCTGTCTACAGTTTGGCAGTTCGAATCTCACCAGGCTCAAGGTTGACTCAGCCTTCCATCCTTCCGAGGTGGGTAAAATGAGGACCCAGATTGTTGGGGACAATAGGCTGACTCAGTAAAACCGCTTAGAGAGGGATATAAAGCACTATGAAGCGGTATATAAATCTAAGTGCTATTGCTATTGCTAAACCTGGATTTTAAAAAGTTGCATCCTATGTACAGGTTGTCCTTGACTAACAACAGTTCATTTAGTGACCATTGCAAGTTACAACGGCATTATATGACTGTTTTTCACACTTATGACCGTTACAGCATCCTGTTGTGGCCCGTCAGCGGCCTGTGCGGATCGTAGCTGACTCTGACAGCAAGGAGGCTGGTGTGGTGTTGCGCCAGCAGCCTGTGCAGCTGGCACTCGAATCGGACAATGAGGAGGCTGGAGAAGATGTGGTGCCAGAGGCGGGGATTCAGCCAGGGCCTTCAGAACCTCCAGAAGCTCCTTTAAGTGAAGAGGACGAAGAGGAGGAGCCTCTTTTCGATGCACGGGCGCGCAGGAGTGGCTCCTCAGGAGGAGGTCTCCTCGAGAGTAAGGCTTGGGGCTAATTGGCCACTCCCTTAGCCTATTTAAGGAGGAACGCCGACTGAAGCAATTTGTAGGGTGAACAACTTTAGTTCACTCTCCTTCGTGTCTGGATTCTCTGCAAATTGCTTCTGGGCTTTCTGCCAACCTTAGTAAGATTGTGATTACTTTATCTTTGGTTTCTTGTAGGCTGTTAAGAAAGTTTCTTAACAGCCTTCGTTTTGAAAAAGACTGAGTTATTTTAGTAAATTAAGTTTTGTACAAACTTTGTGTGTACTGCATTCTTTGGGGTCCGTAGCTGGGGCAGAACACATCCCAGTGGTGGGTTTCAAAATTTTTTACTACCAGTTGTGTGGGTGTGGCTTGGTGGGCATGGCGTGGCTTGGTGGGCATAGCAGGGGAAGGATACTGCAAAATCTCCATTCCCTCCCCATTCCTGGGGGAAGGATATTGCAAAATCTCCATTCCCACCCCACTCCAGGGGAAGGTTTCTGCAAAATCCCCATTCCCATTTTCCAGAAAAACATACCTTCGATCATCATAAGGCGGTGGGTTTTTCCAATGGTCATAGTTAGTCTCCACTCGGTACCACCTTCCAAACAGAAAATATACTTAAAAGCTGCCATGTTAGAACATTTATTTGTTTGTGTTCCACCTTTATTATTTTTACAAATAAATCAAGTTGGAGATCATATCTAATACTCCTCTTTCCCCAGAATAACAGCCTGTGAAGTGGGTTGGGCTGAGAGAGAGAGTGACAGGCATTTCGTGGCTAAGGCGGGACTGGAACTCACTGTCTCCTGGTGATTGGCCCAAAGTCACCCAACCGGCTTTCACATCTAGGGTGAAACTAGAACTCACTGTCTCCTGGTGATTGGCCCACAGTCACTCAAGCAGCTTTCACACCTATGGTGTGACTAGAACTCACCATCTCCTGGTGATTGGCCCAAAGCCACCCAGGGAGCTTTAACGCCTAAGGAGAGGCTAGAACTCACCATCTCCCACTTTGCTATTCAATTTTTGATTTGTATCATTAAGTAACACAGAAGACCAGTCTGTGTTATTATGCTACATACCTCAGTTAAAAGCCATAAAGGAGCATTTAAATGTAAGCTTAAAGGTTTCATGTCTGACTCTAGGGGGCGGGGTCATTTCTGTTTCTTAGCCGAGCCATAATTGTCCAAATTGGTCATGAGGGCAGAACGACTATATGCCAGGGCGCAGTGAACACTAGTACCTTCATACTGAAGTGGTGAAACTATTTATCTACTTGTATTTGCTTTCGGACTGCTAGATGGGCAGGAGCTGAGGCAAGTAACGGAAGCTCACCCCATCATGTGGTGCTTGGGTTTCGAACACTGACTGTCAATTTTCCAGTTGACAAGCTCAGCGTCTTTAACCACTGAGCCATCATAAGGTAAAGGTAAAGGTTCCCCTTGCACATATGTGCTAATTGTTCCCGACTCTAGGGGGCGGTGCTCATCTCTGTTTCAAAGCCGAAGAGCCAGCGCTGTCTGAAGACGTCTCCCTGGTCATGTGGCCAGCATGACTAAACGCCGAAGGCACACAGAGCACTGTTACCTTCCCACCAAAGGTGGTCCCTATTTTTCTACTTGCATTTTTTACCTGCTTTTGAACTGCTAGGTTGGCAGAAGCTGGGACAAGTAGCGGGAGCTCACCCCGTTATGCGGCACTAGGGATTCGAACCGCTGAACTGCCGACCTTTCAATCGACAAGCTCAGCATCTTAGCCACTGAGCCACTGTGTCCCTTATACCCATACCCCCTTAAAGAAGCCCTTACATATTTGTTAAATTTCTTTGCCGCTTATCTTACCATGGGATAACTTAGGCAGCTTACAACAACAATTTATGCTCCCGTCATCTTTACCGATTGGTAAATTGCTTAACATTTGCCTTATAAAATTCAGATTCTATGCAACTTACTCCCCATTTAAAGGATTCAAAGGCCAAACATCTTCCGGGCCTGTTCTTTTTCTTGTGATTACTGCCCCTTGTCTGGCTGTTTTGCCTCCAATGATATAATAAACATCTGCTATAATGGGTATCTTGGCGAGCATATAGAAAGCCGTTTGGAAATCTTCTGCTTCACTTAGAACCTACAAAAAAAAAAAGATTTCATAAATTAAGTTTGGATAAAATTCTGTTAGCCAGACTGTAGAGCAGGGGTGTCAAACTCAAAGGCCCGGGGGTGGTGGATCTGGCCCGGGGGTGCTTAGATCTGGCCCGCGGGGTCTCCCCTGAAAACAGCAAAAGACCGGCCCGCGGTGCATCTGCCAGCAAAAATGGAGCTCGGGAGGGCCTTGCGAGGCGCTCCCGAGCTCCGTTTTCAGCCGCGACGGCCTCCTGCAACTCTCTGCCAGCGAAAACAGAGCTCGGTTTTTGCTGGCAGAGGGTTCAGGCCACCACAGGTGCCTCTGATATGAGTGATGTCGAGCTAGTCACGCCCACCTGTCATCTCCCCCCCCCGCAAGGTCAAACCAACCCTGAGGCGGCCCTCAATGAAATCGAGTTATGTATGTAGGAGGATGTGAAGGTTTTCCATTCAACATTTTTATATTTACAGAGAGTCGACGTACAACAGTTCTTTTAGTGACCGTTCAACGTTACAAGGGCACCCAAAAAAAAGGGACTTATGACCGTTTTTCACATTTACGGCCGTTACAGCAGCATCACGGTCACGTCAGTGGTGGGTTGCTACCGGTTCTCCCCGGTTCTTGCGAACCGGTAGTGGAAATTTTGAGTAGTTCGGAGAACCAGTAAATACCACCTCTGCCTGGCCCCGCCCCCAATCTATTTGCTGCCTCCCGAGTCCCAGCTGATAGGCTAGAACAGTGTTTCTCAACCTTGGTAGCTTGAAGATGGGTGGACTTCAACTCCCAGAATCCCCCAGCCAGCAGCGCTGCTGGCTGGGGGATTCTGGGAGTTGAAGTCCACCCATCTTCAAGCTACCAAGGTTGAGAAACACTGGGCTAGAAGGAAAAAAACTGTTTAAACTCTTGCCGCGGTGGTTCAAATGGCCGCCTTATTGCTGATCAGCGGTAAAAGGCAGTGTGGTGGTAGACCGGTGCGCTCCAAAAACAAATGGGTAGACTGGTACGGCTCTGCAAGCAATTAAAAGCCTGATAGACCAGTACTTCTGCTAAATCGTAAAGAATTGTCACATGACCATCAAACCACGCCCACAAAATAAGCCACGCCCACAGATCCGGTAGTAAAAAAATTTAGAACCCACCCCTGGGTCACGTGATCAAAATTCAGATGCTTCGCAACTGGTTCGTATTTATGACGGTGGCAGTGTCCCAGGGTCATGTGATTCCCTTTTGCGACCTTCTGACAAGCAAAGTCAATGGGGAAGCCAGATTCACTTAACAACGGTGTTCCTAACTTAAGAACTGCAGTGATTCACTTAAGAACCGCGGCAAGAATGGGAGCAAAGCTCACTTAACAAATGTCTCACTTAACAACAGAAATGTTGGGCTCAATTGTGGTCATAAACCGAGGGCTACCTGTATAGCAAGCTGTACAGTGACTTTTGGAAGACAAGAACATTTTTTTATAAAATGTAGATTTGACATTTTCGACAGAAATCAACTTAAGCCACTCACTTGGAACTTTCTCTAAAGTGCAACATTTCACAAAACTTAAAACCGAATAACTTTTCGGGTTTCACTTATAGATAAATGTTATTTTTAAGCCCACGCTGACTCAGCAGGAATCTTAAATTTAATATGAATCTCTCCTCTACAGTACATGGTATTAAAGTATGATAATATATGTTAATATAGAACAATAATTATAATGGGAAAAAACAGATGAAGTATACTATTTTTCTTTAAAAAGAAGAGAAAAGAAAGAGAGGGAGAGAAGGAAGGAAGGAAGGAAGGAAGGAAGGAAAGAAAGAAAGAAAGAAAGAAAGAAAGAAAGAAAGAGAGAGAGAGAGAGAGAGAAACAAACAAAGAAGGAAAGAAAGAAGGAAGGAAGGAAAGAGGAAGGAAGGAAGAGAAAGAAAGACGGAAGGAAGGAAGAGAAAGAAATAGAGAAAGAAACAAAGAAAGAAAGAAGGAAGGAAGGAAAGAGGAAGGAAGGAAGGAAGAAAGCGAGGGAGGAAGGAAGGAAAGAAGGAAAGAAAGAAAGAAAGAAAGAAAGAAGAAAGAGAGAAAGAAAGAAGGAAGGAATGAAGGAAGAAAAAGAAAGAAAGAAAGAAAAGAAAGAAAGAAGGAAAGAAAGAAAGAAAAGAAAGAAAGAAAGAAGGAAAGAAAGAAGGAAAGAAAAGAAGGAAGAGAGAGAGAGAGAAACAAACAAAGAATGAAAGAAAGAAGGAAGGAAGGAAAGAGGAAGGAAGGAAGAGAAAGAAAGACGGAAGGAAGGAAGAGAAAGAAAGAAAGAAACAAAGAAAGAAAGAAAGAAGGAAGGAAAGAGGAAGGAAGGAAGAGAAAGAAAGAAAGGGAGGGAGGGAGGAAGGAAGGAAGGAAAGAAGGAAGGAAAGAAAGAAAAGAAAGAAAGAAAGAACCAAAGAAGGAAAGAAGGAAAGAAGGAAGGAAAGAGAAAGAAAAGAAAGAAAGAAAGAACCAAAGAAGGAAAGAAGGAAGGAAGGAAAGAAAGAAGGAAAGCTCAGGACCGTATTGGTTGGAAACACGTGGAAGGAGCCTTCAACCTGCAATGGGTAGACAATGTCTAAACTGATGATGATGATATTTTTCTATAACTATACTGTATATACTTCCCAAAAAATATGGCTTAAGTCACAGCAGACATACAGGTAGCCCTCGACTTACAACACTTCATTTAATGACCGTTCAGAGTTAAAACAGGGCACTGAAAAAAGTGAGTTATGACCGTTTTTCATATTTACAATCACTGCAGCCTCCCCCTGATCACGTGATCAAAATTCAGCCGCTTGGCAACTGACTCATATTTATGACGGTTTGCAGTGTCCCAGGGTCACGTGATCCCCTTTTGGTGACCTTCTGACAAGCAACGTCAGTGGGGAAGCCCGGTTCCCTTCACAACCGTACCGTTGATTTAACAAGTGTGGCGATTCCTTTAACCACTGAAGAAAAAAAGGTCGTACAATGAGGCAAAATTCACTTCACAAATGTCTCACTTCGCCACTGAAATTTTGGGCTCCATTGTGGTCATAAGTCAAGGACTACCTGCATTTTTTTTTAATTTATTTAAAATTTACGCACAGTTCTGATAAGCCAGCTGGCTGGACTGAATCGAGCCAAAAAGGCTGCCATGGCATTCTCCCACCAGTAGCCAACATCTGTAAAACAGAATATAAACATAATTTATATAAATTATAAACAGACTGCAGGAACCATTTTTACTACTCAGGTGACCCTGAGGACACAGATAAACCTCCAAGTGCTTCAACGACCCACTAAAAGGATGCAAATGACCAGCTGTCTGAAAGGAGTATAAATCCTTCCATTCCCCAATATCCAGTCAGAGTTGAAGAAGCTTCTTGGATGAGAAGTGAAACATCTTCACCTGCCCCTGGAGGACCTTGGAGTGGGGGAGGTCCCATTTCTCTCTCTCCCCAGCCTCCAGAGTCTTTCTAGGAGTCTGGGGAGGGTGAAAATGGCCTTCCCCATCCCTCCGGAGGCCCTCCGGAGGCCGGAAACAGCCTGTTTGCCAACTTCTGGTAGGACTGGAAGGCCCGTTTTTTGCTGTCCACAGTCTCTAGAGCCTTTCTAGGAGTCTGGGGAGGGCAAAAACAGCCTTTTGTATGGGATGGGACCAGAAGTTGGCCAATGGGCCATTTTCGCCCTCCAGAGGGCCTCCGGGGGGCTGGGGAAGGCCTTTTTCGCCCTCCCCAGACTCCTAGAAAGGCTCTGGAAAGCAAAAAACGGGCCTTCCGGTCCCACTGGAAGTTAGCAAACAGGCCGTTTTCAGCCTCTGGAGGGCCTCTGGGGGGGAAGCCATTTTTGCCCTCCCCAGACTCCTAGAAGGGCTTTGGAGTAGGGCTCTTCAAACTTGACAGCTTTAAGATTTGTGGACTTCAACTCCTAGAATTCCTCCTCCAGGCATGTTAGCTCAGGAATTCTGGGAGTTGAAGTCCACAAGTCTTAAAGGTGTCAAGTTTGAAGACTCCTGCTCTGGAGGCTGGGGACAGCAAAAAACGGGCCTACCGTGCCATCGCGTGCCAGGAGCATGGGGAGCGAGGGGGGGGTCGCGCGCACATGCGCGGGGGCAGGACATATAGAATAATGGGTGTGGACATGCACGCACACGACCCCCTCCCGGCCCCTGGCACGTGATGGCAAAAAGGTTAGCCATCCCTGGTATAGGTTCTCCTGCTTGTGTGGGGGGTTGGACTAGATGACCTCTAAGGTCCCTCCCACCTCTGTTATTCTATTTTCTATTCTGTACCCCCAAGTCTTAGTTTTCAGAACCAGGCAAGAGAGTCAGCAAATTATCTGCTTATCTGGGTCATAATAAAATTTGCCTTACCTCGTTCATTCCCAGAGATGGAAAATTTGTGAGGACTTTGCCCTGTCCATAAACCGACGTAGCCGAAGAATGTAGTACCTCTGAATTTTACCTGGAAATAATTAAAGGACAGAAGAAGCTGTACTTATTCCTCATTGTTTTGAATCTTAATCTCTCTCCAAAACACTAAACAGGCCAGGGAGGTTTGTGTGAGTCATTTCATGACATGAAAAAAACCCAAGTCTTGACTTAAACGTAGAATAAGCGTTAAAATGCTTTAGGGATTCAGGGAGAAGGTCATTACAACTTGTTTACTACTATAGCAAAAAAAGAAAGAGGAACAAAATTAAGGAAGCAAAATTTCTCAGTTTGCCCAGTTCTTCCTCAAAACAATTCAGTGCAAAGTTGGGCTCTCTTTATTATTTTTATTATTTATATGATATCCCTCAGTCTTTTTTCCTCTCTTGTTTCCCACTGAGGGCGGCTTGCCACTTTATCTAGAAATGGAACCAAAGTTCATTATTTTAAAAGCCTGCATCACAAACTGAGAAGGGAAATGAGCAGAATAACAGAGTTGGAAGGGACCTTGGAGGTCTTCTAATCCTGTGATGGCGAACCTATGGCAAGCGTGCCACAGGTGGCACACGGAACCATATCAGTGGGCACACGAGTGTTGCCCTAGCTCAGCTCAGGCGCGCATCTGATTTTCAGGCCTTCTGGGCCCACCGGAAATTGGCAAACGGGCCATATCTGGCCTCCAGCGGGCCTCTGGTGGGGGGTGGGGAAGGCCCGTTTTCGCCCTCGCCAGGCTCCTAGAAAGCCTCTGGAGCCCGGGGAGGGCGAAAAAACAGGACTTCTGGTCCTACCAGAAGTCAGCAAATGGGCTGTTTCTGGCCTCCAGAGGTTTCTTGGAGCCTGGGGAGGGCGAAAAAACGAGCCTACAGGGCCTACCGTGCCATCATGTGCCAAAAGCGGGAGCGCAGGGGGGGGGGTCGCTCGTGCATGCGCGGTGGGTGGGGCGCATTGAATTATGGGTATGGGCACACAAGCACATGACCCCCCCCCCCCACGCTCCCCACGCTTTTGGCACGTGATGGCAAAAAGGTTAGCCATCACTGTTCTAATCCAACCCCCTGTTTAGGCAGGAAACCCTACACCATTTCAGGCAAATGGCTGTCCAATCTCTTCTTAAAAACTTCCAGTGTTGGAGCATTCACAACTTCTAGAGGCAAGTTGTTCCACTGATTAATTGTTCTCACTGTCAGGAAATTTCTCCTGCGTTCTAGGTTGCTTCTCTCCTTGATTAGTTTCCACCCATTGCTTCTTGTCCTGCCTATTTTGGAGCTTTGGAGAATAGCTTGACTCCCTCTTCTTTGTGACAGCCACTCAAATATTGGGAGATTGCTATCATGTCACCCCTAGTCCTTCTTTTCACTAGACTAGACATACCCAGTTCCTGCCACCATTCTTCCTATGTTTTAGCCTCCAGCCCATCGTTGTTGTTCTTTTCTGCACTCTTTCCAGAGTTTCTACATCTTTTTTATATTATGACGACTAAAACGGGATGCAGTATTCTTAAGTGTGGTCTTACTAAGGCTTTATGAAGCAGCAGTAGCATGTTGTGTGATCTTGGTTCCTGTGTTGGATTCAAATAATTTAACAACTGGTTCTCTGCCCTAATGACCGGCTTGGTGGGCGTGGGTGTGGTGGGTGTGGCCAGGGGGTGTGACAGGCAGCACTCAGCCTCCTGCACCCCCCCCCCGAGCAAAAACGGGCCCGGGGGGCTGCACCGCGCCCCCCGTGCCCCATTTTGGGCCTAGGAGGCCTCCCTGCGCTTACCTGAGAGCCAAAATGGGGAGTGTGGGGACTCCTGGAAGGGGTGGGAGGGGCAGAGGCTATCCCTCTGTTAAATTAGCTTGTTCAAATTTCAAAGTATGAAGGCTATTGCTTAACACATTGTAAGCCACCCTGAGTCTCCGGAGAAGGGCGGCATATAAATCAAATTTAAAAAAAAAAAATTCACTGCAAAAGATAGCAGCTGCAGAGTTGACACAAAAGAAAACTGCAGGTTGGAAACTTTAAGACCCATCTTATTTGTGGCATAGTATAAGAATAGAAAATCACATGATTACAGGGGCTCGTTGCAATCCTTATAGAGGTCTCTCGGTTTCTGCCATGTGATTATATAATAAGTTAAATATAAGAATTGTGAAAGTGCCAGTGTTAAATGATTTGGGGTAACTTAGAGCAAATATAATTTCACAACAGTCCAACGCTTTTGCAAAACGATCTTTGTACTTGTTCTAACCTAAAGTCAAATATTTAGTGTATTTACAGAATAACAGAATTGGAAGGGACCTTGGAGGTCTTCTAGTCCAACCCCCTGCTTAGGCAGGAAACCCTACACCACTTCAGACAAATGGTTATTCAACATCTTCTTAAAAACTTCCAGTGTTGGAGCCTTCACAACTTCTGGAGGCAAGTAGTTCTACTGGTTAATTGTTCCCACTTCTTCCCTGGAGATTCCACCACATAACATAAAAATGTGAGATTGGATCTTATATTAATTTTTGCTTCATGGGACTCATTAGGGCTCATTTTCCAGTTAGGTCTTATTTTCAGGGAAATATGGTACTAAAATGTGTCGATGAGCTTATTTTGGGAGCAGGGCTTATATTACTACACTTCAGACACATGTTTATCCAACATCTTCTTAAAAACTTCCAGTGTTGGAGCATTCACAACTTCTGGAGGCAAGTAGTTCCACTGATTAATTGTTCTTGCTGTCAGGAAATTTCTCTTTAGTTCTAGGTTGCTTCTCTCCTTGATTAGTTTCCACCCATGGATTCTTGTCCTGCCCTCAGGTGCTTTGGAGAAGAGCTTGACTCCCTCTTCTTTGGGGCAACCCCTCAAATATCGGAACACTGCTATTTATTTATTATTTAACCACATTTTTTAAAAAAAAAAAAACCACTTTCGATATCTTACATAAAATAAAAGAGATATAACAGTATAAAAGCAAGAAGTTTGTCCCAGTGAAGTAATTTGTATTTTCTTCCAATTTTCTATTACTCCACAATCTTTTCCACATGGTATCTATATTTTCTAATTTCTACGTATTTTCCCCCTCTCCTTTTCCTTTTAAAAGCAACACATTCATTTCTTTAAAAACAATTCGAACAATTGGGTATTTATTTTTTATCACCAAAATTTACGGATGGTTATGCTGATAAAAGTTGGGTAGAGGGATTCTGAAAAGCAAATGCTTGCAATACAATTGGTTTACTGGCGATACATAGTTGGCTACTAAATGCATGTACAGGTAATCCCCAAGTTACAACCATTTGCTTAGTGTACACTTGAAATCAATGGGGCTGAAAAAAATGACTTTCAATCGGTTCTCGCACACAGCATCACGGTCATGTGATCAAAATTTGGTTGCTTGGCAACAGGCAGGGGTGGGCTGCTAGGGGTTCGCAGGGGTTCGAGAGAACCTTTAGCTAAGATTCTGTGCAGTTTGGAGAACCCTCAAATCCCACTCCTGGCTGGCCCCTCCATCCCTCCCCGCCCCTCCCAGGAGTCTCCATGTGGCCTGTTTTGGATGCAGGTAAGTGCAGGGCATGCACGGAGGCTAGGGGAGGGTGAAAAATGGGCCTACCGGAAGTTCGTGAAGGCCGGAAATGGGCCTGTTTCTGGCCTCTAGAGCCTGGGGAGGCCGTTTTCGTTCTCCCGGAGGCTCAAGAAAAGCCTCCGGAGCCTGGGGAGGGCAAAAATGACCCCCCCCCACCGTAGTGCAGGAGGCCAACTAGGCCACGCCTGCCATGGCCACGAACACCCAGCAACCAGGCATAAAACCCTTTGCTAACATTTTTGAAACCCATCCCTGGTAACAGGCATGTATTTATGACCATTGCATTGTTCCAGGGTCACATGATCTCCACTTGCGACCATCACAGTCTATGGGAGAAGCCGGATTCGCTTAACAACCTCGTGATTCATTTAACAACTGGAGTGATTTCTCTTACCACTGTAGCAAGAACGTTGTAAAATTGGGTGCAACCCCCTCTTAACAACCGCCTTGCTTAGCAACAGAAATGGTGGCCGTATGTCGAGGACTATCTGTACCTCAAAACGAACTGTTTCCTACACTGCTGCCGATAACATTTTTAATTTTTAATCCCTGCCAGGCTCTTTTTGTACCTGCCCATCCTTGATAAAGTCCACATCGATAGTAATCTTGCTTAAATAATCCCCAAAGTAATAGTCCATATTCCGACCATGATATATATTTCCTTGTTTGTCTTGGGCAACTATACTGGTACAGAAACTGTGAGAGAAAAAACAAAACAAAATAGCAGTTCTGTTAGAAAAGGCTAAACTTCTAAATTCATTTTCCCAGGGTGGCTTTTTAAATTTGTCTTTGTTTATTGAATAGCCCTTGGGTCATATCAAAAGGCAAAGTTCCAAGAAACAAATGATTAGTAAAATTTGATAAAAGCAATTTAAAACGGAATTGGAATAAAACATGATTTTAAAAATGAAATTGGAATCAAATACAATCTGAGATGAAAATGGAATAAAATACAATCATTTAAGATATAGACCAAATATGATAAAATAATATTTCGGTGTCACCCCTACAATCTACCCTAATCAGTCCTGCATACGCAGATCTCAACCGAACCATTTTGCTTAAGTCCTGTGCTGGGTTAAATGTTATTTTCAGATTCTGGCCGCACACAGGGATGAGCTGCTGGGGGTTTGGGGGAGTTCTGGAGAACCTCTAGCTAAGATTCTGTGCAGTTCGGAGAATCCCCAAATCCCACTCCTGGTTAGCCCCGCCCACTCTGCCCCGCCCCTCACAGGAGTCTCCACGCGACCCGTTTTGGATGCAGGTAAATGCAGGGCACACATGGAGGCTCAGGGAGGGTGAAAAACGGGCCTACCAGAGGTTTGGCCTGTTTCCGTCCTCCAGAGGGCCTCCGGAGCCTGGGGAGGCTATTTTCGCCCTCCCGGAGGCTCGAGAAAAGCCTCCGGAGCCCGGGGAGGACACCCCCCCCACCACCATGGTGCAGGAGGCCAACTAGCCACTCCCACCATGGCCACGCCCACCCAGCAACCAGGCAGATAACCCCTTGCTAAAATTTTTGAAGCCCACCCCGGCCGCACATAAGGTAAGTTGTTTTAATATGGGGGATCCCAATGGGTCATTCCTTTGGTATATAGATCTAGGTATGGCTTTTTAAATTTTAAATTGATTTTCCCAGTGGGCCTACTCATCCCCACAATACTCTTACAACAAAAACAGCATGAGGGGGAGCTAATTAAAGCAATGCAAAACCTAGGATTGAATTTAATTGGCAGGTAAGAGGAATTAAAATGCTATTTGTACAGTTACGCGCTGGTCTTTTCCTTTCCCATAACCCTCTAATTTACAATGTGGGTTTAAAAAAAAACAAACTCCCCAGAGTTTAACAAGACTACAGGTAGGTAGTCCTTGGCTTACGACCACGATTGAGCCCAAAATTTCTGTGGTTACGTAAGATATTTGTTAAGTGAGTTTTGCCCCCTTTTACGACCTTCCTTGTAGCAGAGGTTAAGTGAATTATGGCAGTTGATAATTTAGTAATACAGTTAGAAATAGAAATATAATGGAAATAGAAATAGAATAACAGAATTGGAAGGGACCTTAGAGGTCTTCTAGTCCAACCCCTTGCCCAGGCAGGAAACCCTACACCATTTCAGGCAAATGGTTATCCAACATCTTCTTAAAAATTTCCAGTGTTGGAGCATTCACAACTTCTGGAGGCAAGTTGTTCCACTGATTAATTGGTCTAACTGTCAGGAAATTTCTCCTTAGTTCTAGGTTGCTTCTCTCCTTGATTAGTTTCCACCCATTGCTTCTTGTTCTACCTTCAGGTGCTTTGAAGAATAGTTTGATTCCCTTTTCTTTGAGATATTGGAACACTGCTATCATGTCTCCCCTAGTCCTCATTTTCATCGAACTAGACATACCCAGTTCCTGCAACCGTTCTTCATATGTTTTAGCTTCCAGTCCCCTAATCATCTTTGTTGCTTTTCTCTGCACTCTTTCTAGAGCCTCCACATCTTTTTTACATCGTGGCGACCAAAACTGGATGCAGTATTCCAATTCTGGCCTTAACAAGGCATTATAAAGTGGTATTAACAATTCACGTGATCTTGATTCTATCCCTCTGTTTATGCAGCCTACAACTGTGTTGGCTTTTTTGGCAGCTGCTGCACACAACTGGCTCATATTTAAATGGTTGTCCACTGGGACTCCAAGATCCCCCTCACAGTTACTACTATAGAGCGAGGTACCACATATACTGTACCTGTGCATTTTGTTTTTCTTGCCTAAATGTAAAACCTTCCTTTTTTCCACCATTGAATTTCATTTTGTTAGATAGCGCCCAATATCCTTCTCCCCTTTCCTGATCTTTGCAACAGGTCCTTGCTATGATGGATTTCCCCACCCACCTCCGTTCCTGAGACTCACAAAACGCATCGCAACACTCACGCAGTGAATTCGTAGGCCAGATTCAGCAGGACCCAGTCACCGACGTTAATCCCGAAGATTTCAGAAAGTCCCCGAATCTCTCCTTCATAAGGCTGGGGGATGTAGGTTTCTATTTCTTCTGCGATAGGTCGAATAACGCCATGGACCCATTTGGGGATCACAGAACTGGAAGAAAAGAGAGCCACTGGGTCATTCATAGCATCATTAACCTGTTTAATTCTACGTACCTTTCGTATCCAGTGGAACGGCTGGCCTCCAGAAGTTGTGGCTGCTCCACTGGAAGTTTTTAAGAAGAAACTGGCTATCCATTCATCTGGAATGGTATAGGTTTTCCTGCTTTGAGCAGGGGGTTGGACGAGAAGACCTCTGAGGTCCCTTGTCCCAAAGGTGCTTTTTCAAGAGGCAACTGGACTTTCTGGTTTTTCTTGGAAGACGTTTCGCTTCTCATCCAAGAAGTTTCTTCAGCTCTGAAGAGTTCTGAACTTGAAAAAACACCTTTGGGACAACAAGGACATGGATGACTGAGAATTTCCACAGACATTCTGAGCTCTGATATTCTGAATTCTATTCTTCTTCTTGTTGTTGTTAGTTGCGAAGTCGTTTCTGACCCAGTGTGACCCCATGGACAATGTTCCTCCAGGCCTTCCTGTCCTCTACCATCCTCAGGAGTCCATTTAAGCTCACGCCGACTGCTTCAGTGACTCCATCCAGCCACCTCGTTCTCTGTCATCCTCTTCTTCTTTTGCCCTCAATCCTTCCCAGCATTAGGCTCTTCTCCAGGGATCCCTTCCTTCTCATAAGGTGGCCAAAGTATTTGAGTTTCGCTTCTCATCCCAAAAGCTTCTTCCGCTCTGAAAGTCACAGCAGTTTTAGCTGTTGCTCTTCTAACCAATTTCGTTGTGTACATGATGTACAATGACGATAAAGGCTTTGGACTTAAGCAGGAAGAAACTGGAAGGTCTTTTTGCAATTTTACTGCAAGGTACCGTTATCCCTTGACATATAGTCGTTTGTTTAGCGACTGTGCAAAGTTACGACACTGAAAAAAACGGAACTAATCACCGTTTTTTACACATACGATCGTGGCAACATTCCCCGTGATCAAAAGTCAGACATTTGACAACTGGCAGGTATGGTATTTATGACAGCTGCACTGTCCTGGCTCATTTGACCATCATTTGCAATCTTCCCAGCCAGCTTCTGACAAGAAAGAAGCCAGATTCTCTTTTACAATGGAGTAATTCTCTTAAGAACCACCACGATTCGCTTATAACGACCGTGGCCAGTAAAGGCGGTAAAATCGGGCTTCCCCGACTTAACAATCAGCTCTCTTAGCACTGGAAATTCTGCTCCCGAATGTGGCCATAAATCGAGGATTACCTGAAATGGCTGGCGAAATCAGAAAACCGAGGCATAAAAACAACCCGATATTCGTCCCATTCAATCCCTTACAATGTTTCTGCCAGGAAATGTAATTTTACCCTAATCTCTTTCTCCACCTCCTCCTCCTCCTCCTCACAATCCCCCATTAGAGAAGGTCTCTAAAGTTCACCCAGCCAGGAGAAACATGTACTTTGTCTCAGAGGGAGTTTGGAAGGAAGTTCCTAGTTTGCAGTTTTGCTCGGTTGGGAAGAATCTAACATAGAATTTAACAGAATTGCAAGGAGCCTTGAAGGTCATCTAGTCCAACCCCCTGCTGGAGCACGAGGCCCTATACTATTCTAGTCACATGGCCGTCCAGCCTCTTCTTGAAAGCCTTCAGTGTTGGGGCACCGCCAACTTTATTCAGAATAGAGCCAGAAGGGACCTTGGAGGTCTTCTAGTCTAACCCCTTGGCTCAAGCAGGAGACCCTATAGTCCCGTTTCAGACAAGTGGCCGTCCAGTCTCTTTTGAAAAGCTTCCGGCATCGGAGCACCCACAACTCCCGAAGGCAAACTGTCCCATTGATTAGAATTAGAATCACAGAGTTGGAAGGGACCTCGGAGGTCTTCTAGTCCAACCCCCTGCTTAGGCAAGAAACCTTCTACAATGGTCCTCAACTGTTAGGAAGTTTCCCCCTTCATTCCAAGTTGCTTCTCTCCTCCTTCTGAAGGTAAGGAAGAGTGCCTCCTCCCTTAACAAACCAGCAAGCAAAGCAGCCAGCAAGCAAACCAGGATACAAACATCTGAAGTAGAAGCGGAGAGAGAGGGGGGTGAAGGGAGAAAGAGAGAGAGAGAGAAAGAGTGGGAGGGAAGAAGAGAGAGAGAGAGGGAGAGGGGGAGGGAGTAAGAGAGAGGGAGGAGGGAGGAAGAGAGGGAGGGAGTGAGAGAGAGAAAGAGAGGGAGGGAGGAAGAGAGAGGGAGGGAGGGAGGGAGGAAGAGAGAGAGGGACGGAGGGAGGAAGAGGGGGAGGGAGGGAGGAAGAGAGTGGGGAGGGGAGGAAGAGAGAGAGAGGGAGGGAGGAAGAGAGAGATGGAGGGGGAGGGAGGAAGAGAGAGGAAGAGAGGGAGGAAGAGAGTGGGGAGGGGAGGAAGAGAGAGACGGAGGGAGGAAGAGAGAGACGGAGGGGGAGGGAGGAAGAGAAAGAGAGAGGGAGGGAGGAAGAGAGAGGAAGAGAGGGAGGAAGAGAGTGGGAAGGGGGAGGAAGAGAGAGAGGGATGGAGGGAGGAAGAGAGGGAGGGAGGGATGAAGAGAGAGGAAGAGAGGGAGGAAGAGAGTGGGGAGCGGGAGGAAGAGAGAGATGGAGGGGGAGGGAGGAAGAGAAAGAGAGAGGGAGGGAGGAAGAGAGAGGAAGAGAGGGAGGAAGAGAGTGGGGAGGGGAGGAAAAGAGAGAGAGAGGGAGGGAGGAAGAGAAAGAGAGAGGGAGGGAGGAAAAGAGGGAGATAGGTAGGAAGAGAGGGAGGGAGGGAGGAGGAGAGAGGGAGGGGGAGGGAGGGAGGAAGAGAGAGAGGGAGGAAGAGAGAGTGGGGAGGGAGGGATGAAGAGAGAGGAAGAGAGGGAGGGAGGAAGAGAGAGAGAAGGAGAAACAGAGAGGGAGGGAAGAAGAGAAAGAGAGGGAGGGAGGGAAGAAGAGAGAGGGAGGGAAGAAGAGAAAGAGAGGGAGGGAGGAAGAGAGAGAGAGGTAGGGAGGAAGAGAGGGAGGGAGGAAGAGAAAGAGAGAGGGGGGAGGAAGAGAAAGAGAGGGAGGGAGGAAAAGAGGGAGGGAGGTAGGAAGAGAGGGAGGGAGGGAGGAAGAGAGTGGGGAGGGGAGGAAGAGAGGGAGGGAGGGAGGAAGAGAGAGAAGGAGAAAGAGAGAGGGAGGGAAGAAGAGAAAGAGAGGGAGGGAGGAAGAGAGAGAGAGGTAGGGAGGAAGAGAGGGAGGGAGGAAGAGAAAGAGAGAGGGGGGAGGAAGAGAAAGAGAGGGAGGGAGGAAAAGAGGGAGGGAGGTAGGAAGAGAGGGAGGGAGGGAGGAAGAGAGTGGGGAGGGGAGGAAGAGAGGGAGGGAGGGAGGAAGAGAGAGAAGGAGAAAGAGAGAGGGAGGGAAGAAGAGAAAGAGAGGGAGGGAAGAAGAGAGAGAGAGAGAGAGATGCGCGGCTGTGCTGTCAATTCCTCGAGGACCTAAAGGGAAAGTCCCGATCCAAACTTTCTCCCACTTTCCCTTTTCAAAGCCCCTTTTTCTCCCTTTTCTTTCCCTCCCTCCGCTCGAGGCTTTTGAAGCCCATCCATCCATCCTTCCAGGCTCAACCCCTCTCTCTCCTCCCGGGAGAAGCGCCCTCCTCCTCCAGCTGCGCTGCTCACTCGATGACGCGCCGGACGACGGAGCGCATGAACGCGGGCTCGAAGTGCTGGGCGACCGGGGCCCACCGGCTCTCGGCTGGGCTGTCCAGGCTGACGTTGAACCGCAACGGGGCCGCTCCAGAGCCGGGATCGGCGCTCCCTCCGCGGGGCCAAAGCACCACCAGCAGCCCCAGGAGGAGCGGCGGGAGAGAGCCGGAGCCCCCGAGGAGCCCCTGCCCGGCCATGGAAGCTGCCAGCCGCTGCCCAGGAGAACCAAGACCGCCGCTCGGCTTTTCCACCGCCGCTCCGGGGTTGCTTTGCTCCGCCCGCCGCTTCTCCAACGCCGCCTCCTTTCTTTCCCCCCCCTCTCCCCACCCGACTCGGCCGGTCCCGGGAGCTGCGCTGGGGCATCGTGGGCGCGGCTGGCAAAAACGGATCCCCGGAGTGGCCGGGAGTTCCGCGGGCGAAGTTTTGCTCCAGCCCAGCAAATTTTCCGAAAGGCGGGATAGAGATGGGATGGGACCTTGGGAGGTCATCTAGTCCAACCTCCCCCGGCACACACACACCCCCCACGTTGCACAAGCAGGAGACCCTTGTACAGACGGTCCTCGACTTACAACACTTTATTTATTTATTTATTTATTGGTTCGATTTATGTGCCGCCCTTTCTCCGGAGACTCAGGGCGGCTTACAATTTATTTATTTATTTTTTATTTTATTTTAATTTATTTTTATATGCCGCCCTTCTCCGTAGACTCAGGGCGGCTTACAATTTATTTATTTTATTTTTATTTATTTTTATATGCTGCCCTTCTCCGTAGACTCAGGGCGGCTTACAATTTATTTATTTATTTTTTATTTTATTTTTATTTATTTTTATATGCCGCCCTTCTCCGTAGACTCAGGGCGGCTTACAATTTATTTATTTATTTCTTATTTTATTTTTATTTCTTTTTATATGCCGCCCTTCTCCAGAGACTCATGGCGGCTTACAATTTATTTATTTATTTATTTATTTATTTATTTATTTATTATTTTATTTTTATTTATTTTTATATGCCGCCCTTCTCCGTAGACTCAGGGCGGCTTACAATTTATTTATTTATTTTTTATTTTATTTTAATTTATTTTTATATGCCGCCCTTCTCCGGAGACTCAGGGTGGCTTACAATTTATTTATTTATTTTTTATTTTATTTTAATTTATTTTTATATGCCGCCCTTCTCCGGAGACTCAGGGCGGCTTACAATTTATTTATTTATTTATTTATTTTATTTTTATTTATTTTTATATGCCGCCCTTCTCCGGAGACTCAGGGCGGCTTACAATTTATTTATTTATTTATTTATTTTATTTTTATTTATTTTTATATGCCGCCCTTCTCCAGAGACTCAGGGTGGCTTACAAGGCGTTAAGCAATAGCCTTCATACTTTTGTATATTTTTATACAAAGTCAGCTTATTGCCCCCACAAATCGGGTCATCATTTTACACACCTTAGAAAGGATGGAAGGCTGAATCAACCTTGAGCCTGGGGAGAATTGAACTCACAGTAATTGCAGGCAGCTGGATGTTAAATGCTGATGTTAACAATGCGTTAAGCAATAGCCTTCATACTAAGCCATGTCCACAGAACTGGTAGTAACAAATTGTACATTTTCCCACTGCTCCTGGCTGTATCTCAGGTGATCCAGCCAGCCAGGGGTGGGATCTATTTACCTTTACTACAGGTTCGCAACGGGATTGCGGGAAGCTTCTATGCATGCACAGATTGTCTATGACATCCGGGTGGGTGGGCGGAGCTTCCCCCCTGGTTTTACTACCGGTTTGCAAGAACCGGACTAAACTGGGGGGGCAGCCCACCACTGCAGCCAGCCTTTTAAAAAAAATTTAAGTATCTTATTTTTCCTCCCCAACATCAAACGCTATGCTTTTGTACGCTGCCCAGAGTCACCATGAGGGAGCTGGGCAGCTACATATATTTTCTTAATTCAGGTAATCCTCAACTAAGCGTTCACGTTTTTTGCGTTTTGTCATCCGGTAGTAATGTGAATAAATAAGAGTTAATTTATTAAACCATGCAGGAGAGTTGACTGACCTTCTATCAAAGTAGCGCAAAGTTCGTAGGAATGCTAAAACGGCACTTTTCTCACAGCCCTATAAATGGTATTTAGATATATTCAAGGCTAAGAGGTCGGAAGTTATTAAAATGCATTATGTAACTACTAAACTTCAGGAAGTGGGATGGCACGAAGTCTTACACAGTGAAATAGGCAACTCATTGTCATAAGGCAGGGATCAGCAACCTGCGGCTCTGGAGCCGCATGTGGCTCTTTCATCCCACTGCTGCGGCTCCCTGTTGCTGGTCAGCTCCCACAATTGATAGGGCTTTCGGTTAGGACATGTAGAGGAAAAAGGATGCCGTGCTAGGAGAGACTCTATGGTAGGGGGAACCAGACTTCTGGTTGGCTCCAGAATTGAATGGGGGCTTCTGGTTAGAACCTTTGTGAATCTTTGAGTGTTTAAGGTTGCCGACCCCTGTCGTAAGGACATAAAATAAGTCAGAGGCTGGAGAGTCATGTCAACAAATGCTCCTACACTGAACAGAGGGTTAGGCTAGATGATCTGTCTACCACCCCTTCCAACTGTTTCTGTGAAAAGGTTCTTCGGCAAACTGGGTTAGGTCAGCCAGTCCAACTCATGTTACAGTTTAGTCAATAAATGAGAGGGCAGACAAATATATATTTTCCAAATATATTTAAAACCATATTTTACAGTCATGTGGAAGCTATGTCCTTCTCCCGTATACATAAATTTGTAGGCCGATGTGGTTTTGCAGCACTGATTTCCTTACGTAAAAATCCCTTTGCAGTTCGTAGGATTTGGATTGGATTATAAATCATCATCATCTTCTTTTAATGAGCTCATAATCCTTTGCGGGGTAGAGTCTGGGCACCTGAATGGAGCTTGAGTGTTTATTGGCCAGATGTCTTTCCTGTCGCCAATGCGGAGTTATATTCAGCAGATATATTCTCAATGTGCCCAGAGAGAAAAATATCTGCCTCTACCTAGGATCAAACTCACAGCCTCTTGATTGTGAAGTGAGAGCTCCAACTCTAGGCCATCACACCTCTTTGGATTGCATTATAAATGCCAGAACACAAATCACAAATAATCTTACTTATTTTTTTTTAATTTTTGAAAGAAATCTTCCTTGAAGGCTGTCATGAGCTGAGAAAAACAGCTGAATGTCCTTTATATTTTTCTTGTGCATGTAATGTCTCTTTTTAAATTATCGTGTGAATGAAAGTGTATTGCTACAGTTCACCATCTTCAGTTATCTTTTGCCAGTCCTCTTAGTTTTTAACTTTTCAAACTATAATTTCTGAAATTTTTATCCTCTCCTGTGCCGGGGTTATTTCACCAATCTTTTTTTCTGTCTCAAAAGTGCATCCCGTAGAGCCAACTGCAATAGCAAGAAAAAAGAAAAAAATTAAAACGTTAGCATACATGCAAAGGAAAAAATCTCTGAATTTAGACATTGCGCAATATCCCTTATAAAATTCCCCCAATTGCATAACCGGTTTGTGTGTCCTGTTCTAATCCACACCATATGCTAAGCCATGCTAAAAATAATTAGATGGTTTCCCTTATTACATAAATGAAAGAAACCCTATTATGCTCACTGATGCATGTTTAATCTCAAAAGTAATAATCAGTAAAGTAAAAATGTTGGAATTTCAGTGCATCATCTATTCAACCTTCTAAGCCAGAGGTGTCAAACTCAAGGGCCGCGGGCCAGATCCGGTCCGCGGGGTGCTTAGATCTGGCCCACAGGGCCGCCCGGGAAACAGCGAAGGACTGGCCTGCAGTGCCTCTGCCAGAGAAAACGAAGCTGGCGGAGGGTTGCAAGTTGTCGCAACCAAAAACAGAGCTTGGGAGTCTGTTTTCGCTGGCAGAGCGCTGGGCTCACCACATGCGCCCCCAACACAAGTGATATCGAGCTGCCCATGCCCACCCTGGCCACGCCCCCCGCAAGGTCAAACACAACCTGATGCGGCCCTCAATGAAATTGAGTTTGACACACCTGTTTGTTCTGCCCCAACTACGGACCCCAAAGAACGCAGCACACAAAAGTCTGTTCAAAACCTTAGTTTACTGAATAAACCAGTCTTTTACAACAATGCCTGTTAATTAATTGCATTAACAGCCGCCAAGAATTCAAAGAATAATAACTGAAAGCTTACTATGGTTGGCAGAATGCCCAGAAGCAATTTGCAGGAAGCTGATAAGATAAGCAAGACAAGACAGGAAGGTACGTGAATGAAGTTGTTCCCTGCAAATTGCTTCAGTCGGCGTTCCTCCTTAAATAGGCTAAGGGAGTGGCCAATTAGCCCCAAGCCTTACTCTCGAGGAGACCTCCTCCTGAGGAGCCCCTCCTGCCTTTTGGCAGCTCTGCGCGCCTGTGCATCGAGAAGAGGCTCCTCCTCTTCGTCCTCTTCACTTATGGGAGCTTCTGGAGGTTCTGAAGGCCCTGGCTGAATCCCTGCCCCTAGCACCACATCTTCTCCAGCCTCCTCACTGTCCGACTCAAGTGCCAGCTGCACAGGCTGCTGACGCAGCACCACACCAGCCTCCTCACTGTCTGAATCAGCTACAGCTGCACAGGCTGCGTAAGGGCCACAACACTGTTTCTTCAACCTTGACAACTTTAAGATGTGTGGACTTCAACTCCCAGAATTCCCCAGACAGTCATACTTGCCACCTTGAGGTACAGGTAGCTTATGTTGGCTGGGGAATTCTGGGAGTTGAAGTCCAAACGTCTTTTAAAAGTTGCCAAGGTTGAAAAAACATTTTTTTAAACCATTACAGGTAGTCCTCAATTTATGACTAGTTGCTTAGCAATGTTTGAATTTACGACAACCTCTCCCAAAAGGATATTTATGACCAAATTCTGAAATTCCACTGATTGATACCCCAATCATGTGATCTGTCAGACCCTTGGCCACTGGCTCAAATTTATGGGTGTTTGCAGCATCCTGTGGTCACATGACTGTTTTTTCCTGACACTTTTGTCAAAAAGTGATATTTACTTCTGGTTTTCACCCAAAATGACCCATAACGAAACAATAGGTTCGCTTTACGACTACGGCGTTTGCTTTACGACTGGGGTGTTTGCTTAACAACTCCCAACAACAATTGGGAGTAAAATCAGACCAGTCATGTGGGGGATCTGCTTTACGAGTGTCATGACTTATGAAAGCAATGCGCATTATGGTCCATTATGGCCATAAAACAAGGACTACCTGTATGTCTTAACTTTAGCATTTTTCTGTATTCTACGAGTGGTGCGATGGCCTAGAGTTGGAGCTCTTGCCTCACAATCAGGAGGCTGTGAGTTCGATCCTAGGTAGAGGCAGATTTTTCTCTCTCTGGGCATGAGGAGAATATATCCACTGAACAGAACTCTGCATTGGTGACAGGAAGGGCATCCGGCCAGTTAACACTCATTTCCATTCAGTTGCCCAGATTCCACCCCGCAAGGGATTGTGTGGGGTTGTTACAAAAGATGATGATGATTTTTAGCTATTCTACAGTCAGGAAAAATAGTAAACTTGCACTGGGAAACAGAAAAGCAAGCAATGGTTCTTAAAGGAACTAAGATGATGAATTAAAAGTTGCTCACCACACAGAAATAAAAATACATAATTCACTCAAAAGGTTCATATGTGGCTCCCAGCTGACAACTACGCATTATCTCCCGTGTTTTAATTAACACGGAGTAAATTTTTAGTCTCGTCTTCCTTCAGGCAAAGTGCAACCATATATAAGCAAACATTATAATCCTTGATAATCCAGCAATCCTTGATCTTGTTTTTAGGGCCTGGCCGTAGAATTAAAAACGACCAGCATTAATAACATACAGAAACACATCTTTTGCTCAAGCATACAGGCAGTCCTCGACTTACAACAGTTCGTTTAGTGAAAGTTACAAGGGCACTGGAAAAAGTGATGTTTTTCACACATACGACTATTGTAGCATCCCCATGAACACACGATCAAAATTTGGATGCATGGCAACTGACTAAACATTTATGATGGTTGCCATGTTCTGGGGTCATGCGATCTCCTTTTGCGACCTTCTGGACAAGCAAAGTCAACGGGGAAGCCAGATTCACTTAACGATGAGGTGACTAACTGAACGACGATACACTGAACAACGGCGGCCCAGAAAGTTTGTAAAACGGGGCCCAAAACTCACTTGTTTTGCTTAGCCACAGAAATTGGGGGGGCTCGATTGTGGTCGTAAGCCAAGGACTACCTGTATTTTGGGAAAAATTTTTTGATAACGAATGGTCAAACTTGCCTGTTTCTCCCTAAACGAACGCTTGTTTTTCGTCCGGACGTTGTGACTGTATCGCATCATCATGAAATTCTTCTGTTTTTTCTTCTCTTTGTTTGTGGAGCTGGCGTAAGGGTTCAGCTTCATTTTCTTCTTCACAAACTCTTTTCTGTCGGTCTTGCCAGCCTAAAAAAATCCAGGGGGAAGAAAAGAGATGTAGCGATACCATGCTCTTTTTATGACCCAGTTCGCTTTTACTTTACTTTATTGTCATTGTACCTCATACAATGAAATTATCATCATCATTATTAGTATTATTATTATTTAGACTTATAGGCCGCCCTATCTCCGAAAGGACTCAGGGCGGCTCACAACAATAAAAACACACAAAGTTCAATTTTTTAAAAATACCCAATAAAACTATAAAAACCATTTAAAAAAAAAAATCCCCTCTAAAACCCCTTCAGTCCAAGCTGGCCAGGGGGAATAGCCATGTTTTAAGGTCACGGCGGAAAGAGCGAAGGTCAGGGGCCACCCGGAGCCCCAGGGGGAGCTGATTCCACACCGCTCCCTAGGGGTCGCCAGCCGACATTGTCTGGCTGACGGCACCCCAAGGAGGCCCTCCCTGTAGGAACGCAACAGGCGATGGGGAGCAGTCACTGGCCGCAGATGGTATGCCAAATACCCCGGGCCTAAGCCATGTAGGGCTTTAAAGGTGATTACCAGCACCTTGAATCTCACCCGGAGGGCAACTGGTAGCCAATGCAGGTCCCACAGGAGGGGTGTAACATGAGTGTCGGGATACTCCCATCACTACCCCCGTGGCCGCAATCTGCACCAGCTGAAACCTCCGAGTGGCTTTCAGGGGCAGCTCCATGTAGAGAGCATTGCAGTAGTCGATCCGGGAGGATTACCGATACGGAAATTACTGTATTTTTTGGACTATATAAAGTGCACCGGAGTATAAGACGCATCTAGATTTCGAAAAGGAAAACAATGAGAAAAAAAAATGGTTTTTGGCCTCCACGCGTCCGGTTTTTGCCTTCCCCGGCCCCCAGGTGCAGTCTGCAGGCCTCCCAAACCCTTCATGCGTCCCGTTTTTGCCCAAAACAGGTCTGTTTTTGGCAAAAATGGGACACGCCGGGTGTGTGTGTGTTTTCGGGAGGACAAAAACAGGGCCGTATTCGGTGTATCAGATGCACAGATATTTCCACCCACTTTTTTTGGAGAAAAAAATACGTCTTATAGTCCGAAAAATACGGTAAATGCCATCTTCAGTGTACCACAAAATTGTAGTATAACTATATATTAAGCTACAGTATAACTATAAAAATAAAACACAAACACACATCCTTCAGATTCTATACAATTGAATTGAAAACCCCTGATACTGCATTAATGTTGCACTATACAATAGAATTCAATATAGTTACTGCTCTGGGATAGAAGCTGTTTTTCAGCCTATTTGTCCTTGTTTTTTATTATCCTGTACCAGCTGCCAGATGATAATATTTCAAAAAAAACAAACAAACAAAAAACCACGATGCCCAGGATGAGATGGATCTTTAAGAATGTTTTGAACTTTCCCCCTTTGCTTTAAAATGCATGAACGTGTTTCATTTTAAAACATGCACCACACCTTGCATAAGTATACAAGGAAGCTCACAAATTAAATCATAGCAGCACTGCGGAAACGTAACATCATAATAAGCAGCTATATTAGCAGAAGAGGCATGATGTGAAGTACCATCTGCCGTGGATTTATATTTGGTAGGTTTCAGGTGGGTGGGTTTTTTCTGCCTCAGTGCCCACCTTAAGGGGCATTCTCCCTCATCCCTAATAAATTAGCTTAGTTTTGCGCATGATATTTGTCTGGGGTGGTATAAGGAATCCTCTCTTGGGCAGGGGGCTAGACTAGAAGACCTCCAAGGTCCCTTCAAGCCTTATTGATTCTAAATCTCTCAAGACCTGGTTATATACCACATTTGGTGATCCCAGGGATCTGGAGACAGGCTTCGATGGTTTTACAATTAAAGTGGATCTACTCACTCACTCTCTGCTTGGGATCCGTATGTTTTGATCTTAACAATATTCAATCTGATGGGAGGCAGGAGGTAGAGTTCAGCCCTCATCAGGTGCGCAAGTTAAGTGGAGAAAGCACCCACTGACTCCTCTTCATAAAAAAAAACCATTGAGTACAATTGGGATAGGATTTATCCAAGTTCAGTTCCCGTTGAATTGCCTTGCTTTGCAATTAAGTGACAGAAGGCAAAGATGTCCGCCTACTTGGACAGCTATCATAGTACATGTATTAAAAATGTCATTATATTTTTATTTTCTATGCATTGATAGAATTAAATAATAAATGGATAGAAAATAAAAATAGGAAATATATAGCTCAAAATAAGACATAAATTGTGTTTACATATGTTTGATCAAGAAGGAATATCTGAGAATATATGAATAAAGTTAAGATTTGTGCACTGTTGGAACAATGTTGAATTGTACAACTATCACGGACGTATTTTTGTTACAGATGTATTTGTATTAGTATTTTAATATTTTAGATTTTAATAAAGGTTTTTTGAAAATTAAAAAATAAAAATGTCATTATAATCAAAGATTCCATTTTCTCCTGGCGCCCCACCCCCTCCTTCTTCAATGAAGCTTAATTTTTTTCATCTCCAGTGTGCAATTTTACTCTTCTCCCCTCTCCACACACTCAAACCGCATGCCTCTGGCTTAGAAGTTTTTAGCATGAAAGAAACTGTTGCGGCCTCTCGGCCGCCGGCCCCTCCGGCAGTTGAATCAGGGAAGGAGGCGGCGTGGGAGTCTGAGGGGGAAGGGAATGGAGCTGGCAGAGAGAGAGAGAGTGAGAGAGTGAGAGTGAGAGTGAGAGAGAGAGAAGGGGGGGAGAGAGAGAGAGAGAGAGAGAAAGGCGGAGCCTGAGCCGTCCATCAGCCCTCAGATGGAGAGTCAAGAGCCCCCAGGTCAAGAAGTGGCTGATGAGGAAGCAGAGGAACAGCTGGGTCCAGTGCCTGACGCGCGGATGCTCAGAAGGCAGAGGAGAGGAGAGCAGTGGAAATCTATGAGCCGGTCCTTGGGAAGGAAAAGCCACCACTGCTAACAAGGCCCACTCTAGCTCCGGGGATAAAAGGCAGCGGGCAGAGATGAATAGATATGGCAGACAGCTACTCATCTCCCTACGGGACAGACTTGTTAGCCTGAGGTGACAGAGAAACTTTTTGCTGAGGCTGCCAGCGCTCCTAATAAAGAAATCATTGATTTAACTTCAGACGGTTTGTCGTGTTTGGGGAGCTGGGTCAGAACAGAGTCCCTCCCTCAGGAGGGCAGAGGGAACATCAAAATGGAGACAGGCAAAAAGATAATTGGGGGAAAGGTTGGTTGAACTTTTCACACGCTTTGGAACAACTGCTGCCAATTTACGTCACCACTTAAATTGTTCACACCCACACAACTCACCAGTGCTGTGGCTAATCTTGTCTCTTTATCGGACCGAGGTTTTTTATGGAGGTGTTCGATGTCTCTAAGCGATAGCAGTTCCCCCCTGTAAAAGATCAGAGAGATACTAACAGCCTGGGGGCCAAAAGGAAAAAAAAAAAATTCCTTCAAGAGGAGGAGAAACTTGACAGCCATTTTGGGTCGTAGTTAAGGGCATCAGGTCAGAAACCAAGAGATGCTGAGTTTTGCTGGTCTCCCTCCCTCAACGCAAGAGCCCCTTCGCTTTCATATCCAGGGCTTGTTACCTTGATTCTTCCTCGCTGTCTATTTCTATGTTCTTCCTCTTGGCTGCCTTGCCAGGGGCGGATTTGATTTCTTTGCTCAGCTGAGCGAGCCGGATTTTCTGAAAGTCTTCTTGAGTGAGAAGGCGGCCGCTGCTGACTTCCGTGGCCTTGGCCTTCCGTTCCTCCACAGGCATGCTCTCCATCTTTTTAGCCTTTTAAGGGAAGAGGCAAAACAGGTGAGGCCTTGGAGACCCTTTTGAGTCAGAGCTGCATGCAACATAATTTCATTTCAACGTATGCCGATTAGTGTACATTCGAAGTGACAAAGCTATTCTATTCTATTCTATTCTATTCTATTCTATTCTATTCCATTCCATTCCATTCCATTCCATTCCATTCCATTCCATTCCATTCCATTATTCCTATTCCATTCCATTCCATTCCATTCCATTCCATTCCATTCCATTCCATTCCATTCCTATTCTATTCTATTCTATTCTATTCTATTCTATTCTATTCTATTCTATTCTATTCTATTCTATCTATTCTAATTCTATTCTATTCTATTCTATTCTATTCTATTCTATTCTATTCTATTCCATTCCATTCCATTCCATTCCATTCCATTCCATTCCATTCCATTCCATTCCATTTGTATTCTAAAGATAGATGAAATCCAACCCCTTCTTCACCAAGAACAGATAGACCTTGACCTACGACCATAATGGAGCCCAAAATTTCTGTCACTAAGCGAGACAGTTGTTTTAAGTGAGTTGTGCCCCCATTTTATGACCTTTCTTGCCACAACTGTTATATAAACCATTGCAGTTGTTAAGTTAGTTACACAGCTACTGCCAGATTCTGTAACAGCTTTGTTCCTCACGCCATCCGTTTGGTAAACTCGCAAGATTCGTTTTTTTCCCTCACCATGTACATGTGTACATCTGAAATAGATTGTGTGGTTCCTCTCTGTCATATGTGGGTATATGCATAATTCCTTCCTTCCTTCCTTCTCCTTCCCTTTCTAACCTCCCTCCCTCCCTCCTTCTTTTCTTAACTTTGCTCCCTCCCCCTCTCACTCCTTCGTATCCCTCTCTTCCTTTCCTTCCTTCCTTCCTTCCTTCCTTATCCTTCCCTTTCTAACCTCCCTCCCTCCTTCTTTTCTTAACTTTGCTCCCTCCCCCTCTCACTCCTTCGTATCCCTCTCTTCCTTCCCTTCCTTCCCTTCCTTCCTTATCCTTCCCTTTCTAACCTCCCTCCCTCCCTCCTTCTTTTCTTAACTTTGCTCCCTCTCCCTCTCACTCCTTCGTATCCCTTCCTTTCCTTCCTTCCTTCCTTATCCTTCCCTTTCTAACCTCCCTCCCTCCCTCTTTTCTTAACTTTGCTCCCTCCCTCTCTCACTCCTTCGTATCCCTCTCTTCCTTCCCTTCCTTCCTTCCTTCCTTCCTTCTTTATATTTTTGTCCTGTTTATGTAGTATATATTGGAGGCAGTGACCCTTTGAGAGCTGTATGCAACAACATTTCATTTTAATGTATGCCGGTTAGTATGCATTTAAAGTGACACTACAGTTATAAAGTTATTCTAAAGCTAAAAGTCCTAAACGGTTGTTAAGTGAATCCGGCTTCCCCACTGACTTTGCTTGTCAGAAGGTCGCAAAGTTGGATCACGTGACACCCCCTCCCCCCGGACACTGCAACCGTCATAAATGTGAGTCAGTTGCCGAGATCCGAATTCTGATCATGTGACTACGAGGAGTCTGCAACGGTTGTAAATTATGAAAAAATGATCGTAAATCACTTTTTTCCGTGCTGTGTGAATGGTCGCTAAACGAATTATTGTAAGCCGAGGACTACTTGCACGCCGAGAAAAGTTTCGTAGCAGTGAGTCACACCTACACAACGAGGGACTTTTTGCGTCCTAGAACGTGCCTGGCCCTCACATCCCGCAATTTAAGACACAACAAAATTAGCTAGGAACTTAGCAAAGAATAATGATAATTATAGAGGAAAGTGTTTGGTAAAAACATATAAGGATGGAAAAACACCCTACTATCTCTTGCTGCTCCTCATCGGAGGAGTGATGCACGTCCACCCATTCTCCCTCTTCATCGTCTTCCTCTTCGCTGCAGCTGGCTGTCTCCCAACCGTCTGTGAAGAGGTTTAAAAAAGAAAAAGTGAGACCTTCAGACCTTCATTAAGGACAAGTGTAAGCTTAAAGCGCTCCATGGCATTGGACCTGGATACCTTCGAGACCGTCTTCTGCCACCAGTAGCCTCCCACCGGCCAGTCCGCTCCCACAGAGAGGGTCTCCTCAGGGTCCCATCGGCCAAATTATGTCGGCTGGCGACACCCAGGGGGAGGGCCTTCTCTGTGGGAGCCCCTGCCCTTTGGAATGAACTGCCCCCAGAAATACGTAAGATCTCTGATCTCCGTGTATTTCGCTGTGCCCTCAAAACCTTGTTGTTCCGCCAGGCTGGGCTATCAAGGTAAAGATTTTAATTGGTTTTAAAAATGGGATTTTAAATTTGGGGTTTTAAATTGAGCCTATCATTTAATAATTTTAATTATTTTTAAATTTTGTCTGTCTTTGTGCTTTTAATCAGGCTGTACACCGCTCTGAGTCCTTCGGGAGAAGGACGGTATAGAAATAAAATAGAATAGAATAGAATAGAATAGAATAGAATAGAATAGAATAGAATAGAATAGAATAGAATAGAATAATAAAATAAAATAAAATAATAAAATAAAATAATAATAGAAAATAAAATAAATAAAATAATAAAATAAAATAAAATAATAAAATAAAATAATAAAATAATAAATAAAATAAAATAAAATAAAATAAAATAAAATAAAATAAATAAAGGCTATAGCAGTCACTATAAGGTTTACTGAGGCCAATATATCTTGCACATTGGAATTACTTTGTGAATCATGGATATTACTACCGTATTTTTTGGAGTATAAGATGCACCTTTCCCTCCCAAAAAAGAGGGTGAAAATCTTGGTGCGTCTTTTACTCCGAATGTAGCCCTGCCCAGCTTCTCAAACGGAGGTTTCAGAGGCTGAAAAAAGCATCAGAAACGAAGCTTCAGAAAAGAAGCCCCCAAACAGAGAGCTTCAGAGGCTTTTTTTCTGAAGCTCTGTTTCGGAGGCTTTCAGAGGCAGGAAAAAAGGTTTTTTCTGAAATGGAGTTTCAGAAGTTTCAGAGGCAGAAAAAAAAAGCAAAGCACAGAGCTCACAACCAAGGAACCTGTTGCTAAAATTCACCTCTGGGAACAGCTGATTGGGTGTATTCCGGGAGGCCGATCCACCCGCCAATCAGCTTTTTTCTTATTTTCCTCCCCAAAAACTAAGGTGCGTCTTATACTCCGGTGCCTCTTATACTCCAAAAAATACGGTAATTGCTTTAAATATTAAATCTGCCTATCTTGTCTCTGCTTGTCCCCGAGGAGCAGAAATGTATGGATGCCAAACTGACCTCCATCTTCTTCAAGGTCTTTTTCTCCTTCCTTCTCGAGCTCCAGGATTTCAGCTCCTGGAATGTAATCTTTGACATCCAATTCCCCGTATTCGTGGATCTTGGCTTCTGATGTGGCTTCTGTCGGTTTACCCTGCAGACGAATCAGCGATCAATCAAGCGCTACATGCTACTGAGATACTTATTTCTAAAAAAAAAAGGATGCTTCAAGACCACTGGGATGGCTTTAAGCTTGGGGAATCTTCTCTCTTGCTTCTACAACAGGGGTCTCCAAATGTGGCGACTTTTAAGACTTGTGGACCTCAACTCCCAGAATTCCCTAGCCGGCTGAGGAATTCTGGGAGTTGAAGTCCACAAGTCTTAAAAGTCGCCACGTTTGGAGACCCCCGTTTTAGAAGATGCAATCGAAGACAATGGATGGCAATCACAGAATTAGCCTAAACAAGCCAGAACTGTCTTCTACACTTCGAACAGGTGCAAAGTTCCAAGCCAGCATGGGCCGTGTCCACTAAGTGGCCAATGACAAAAAAGCCCCATCCTGAAGGAGCTGCAACTCCAGAATCAATCAAAAGCAGAAGATACAGAGCAGATCCAGCAAAAGTCAGGACATAAGATGTGACTTATTAACGAGGTCAACAGACTAAAGCATGGGTGTCAAACTCAAGGCCTGGGGGCCAGATCCAGTCCGCTGGGGTGCTTAGATCTGACCCGCGGGGCCGCCTTGGAAACAGCAAAGGACCGGCCCACGGTGCCTCTGCCAGTGAAAATGGAGTTTGGGAGGGCTGCAAATGGGCTCCGTTTTCACTGGCAGGGGGTTGCAGGAGGCCGTTGCACAGTAGTGAAATTCAAAAATTTTCCCTACCGGTTCTGTGGGCGTGGCTTGGTGGTCGTGTGACCAGGTGGGCATGGCTGCACAACTGACTCTCACACAATGTAAAAGCAGCTGGGCTTCACACAAAATGGCCCCTGCAACAAGCAGGAACCTCACAATCAGGCACAGCTGATTTTCTCACAGCTGATTGGTAGTAAAAAAATGCTTAAAAAAAAAAGTAAAAAAAAAGTTCTACCCAGCACAGCTGATTTTTGGAACTTTTTTTTTTAAACTTTTTTAAGCATTTTTTTTTACTACGGTTTGGACGAATAGGTAGTAAAAAATGCTAAAAAAAAAAGTTTAAAAAAAGTTCCAACCATTACACTCCACAGCTGATTGTTGTACTTTTAAACCATTTTTTTGCTATCGGTTCAGGCGAATGGTAGCAATTATTACTACTGGTTCAGGTGAACCGGCCCGAACCGGTAGCATTTCACCCCTGCCGTCACAGCCGAAAACGGAGCTCAGGAGCTCGTTTTCTCTGGCAGAGCCCTTGGGTCCCACAGCCACCCCTGACACGAGTGACGTTGAGCTGGCCACGCCCACTCCGCCCCCCCCCCCCGGTCAAACACAACCCTGATGCAGCCCTCAACGAAATCGAATTTGACACCCCTGGACTAAAGCTTTCAGTCAGAAGTTCACACCAACTCTTCATCATACTCGGCTCTTTTGTTTGTAATTTCAGGGGGTGAGCGTCAGCGGTGAGCAGTTCATTCTTTGACGTGAAAATGAAATAATTCTTTACCCGGTATTTTTTCTGCAACATTTGTGGATTTAGTGACTGGAACAGGTGGATGAGTGTCCTTGCTGACATCACGACATCTGTGAAGAACAATTCATAAGCGTGATTTGCAAAGCTAAGTTCAGAAATATATATATAAATGGGCAGGGGTGGATTCTAAATTTTTTTACTACTGGTTCTGTGGGCATGGCTTATTATGTGGGCGTGGTTTGATGGTCATGTGACAATTCTTTAGAATTTAACAGAGGTACTGGTCTACCCAGGCTTTTAACTGCTTGCAGAGCTGTACCAGTCTACCCATTTGTTTTTGGAGGCACCAGTCTACTCATTTGGTTTTGGAGGCACCGTCTACTAATTTGTTTTTGGAGGCATCGGTCTACTCATTTGTTTTTGGAGGCACCAGTCTACTCATTTGTTTTTGGAGGCACCGGTCTACTAATTTGTTTTTGGAGGCACCAGTCTACTCATTTGTTTTTGGAGGCACCGGTCTACTCATTTGTTTTTGGAGGCACCGGTCTACTCATTTGTTTTTGGAGGCACTGGCCGGGGGGGGCGGGAGGGCCCAGCTCCCGAACAAAGAGAACCAGTTCGGTGACATCATATTGTCACCGCTACCGGCTAGGCCGAACCTGGAGAACCCACCACTGAAAGTAGGCCTTTAGATTTTATTCTTCCAGATGGCTTCCCACTGTTTCTATTTATTATTCATTAAATTTTTACGCCTCCCAGCTCCTCTTGCAAGCCGGCTCTGAAAACAAATAATATGACAACACCGAACCTCTCAGAAATGTTGGGAAATAAATTAAAAAGCCAATTAAAAGACAACACTCCCTTGGAATTGATAACAAACGAGCTGTGCAAAGCTCCCTAGCATCCAAAGCAAGTAAACAAGGTCTCCTCAGGAGGAAAATATGAGCCTACAGAGGTAATTAATTTTGTACACAAACGATGATGATGACTCACTTTTGTTTTTATGAGATCTATATTGAACCAGGTCTTGAAGCAAATCTTCCGTCATGGCCAGAGGGCACCGAACAGATATCTCTTTAATAGCATTGATCCTAAAAAGTTGGAAAATACGATAATTTTTTGGAGTTAAGATATACTCTTATATTGAATCAGAATCAGAAATAGAGCTGGAGGGGATCTTGGAGGTCTTACATGCTCCATCAAAGCTTCCATGCTGGTCCCAGGCTCTAAATGCTTACCCAACGGTCATGACTTCCCCAGAGTTTTTATCCGTCACAAAGTTGTTGGCTATCGTCATGATGACTGGCTGCATAGTCTGTTGAAAAGAAGACCAAAAAATTACACTGAAGACTTAGTATGGGAGTCTCTCTCCCACCCCACCCCACCCCCAATTTCTTTAAAAAGTCAGGAATGGAATTTAATTGCATCAAGATGTGCTGGCATAACAAACTCTGAATTACACAGAACATTTCGGGAAATCCAGGGGCTTAAATTAAGAGAAACAACTGGGCAAAAGATTGGCCCAAAGTCGCCCAGCTGGCTTTCATGCCTAAGGTGGGACTAGAACTCGCCTTCTCCTGGTTTTTAGGCCACCATCTTAATCACTATACCGAACTAGCTCTCTAACTGCATCACTGAGTCAATTTGCACAGTGTCAAGTTTCGAGGTCGTCTCAAATAAATTGCATTTCAAACAAAGTCTTTGATAAAAACTCCCATTTATTGAGCACGACATTCTAAATCCGACTCATCGCAGCCAACACTGACTTCCAGACCCAAACCCCTCCTTTTCCGTTCCCCACTCCCCTGCACTCACTGGCCATCTTCCAAATCACTCTACCCCTAATCTACTGCTCCAGCTCAAAGGAATTTCCCCCCTCCCATCCCATCTCCTAGGGGATATTATCTCCAGGGAAAATAAGTAGGTGAAAAGTCAAATGTCCCTTTCCAGACGCCTCCGCTTCTCCTTCTTATGTCAGCACTAGAGTAAATGCAGCTTGAAGTGCTGACACACAGGTTCTACTTTCCACCCTATCCAGATCTTCAGATCAACAGAGTTGTACGTCATCTAGTCCAAGCACCCACCCAAGCAGAAAACCCTATACCCGTGAGGGCGAACCTATGGCACGCGTGCCACAGATGGCACATGGAGCCATATCTGTGGGCACGTGAGTATTGCCCTAGCTCAGCTCCAGCGCACATGCGCGTACCAGTCAGCTTATTTTCAGGTCCTCCGGGCCCACTGGAAGTTGCGAAATGGGTTGTTTCCGGCCTCCGGAGGGCCTCCAGGGGGGTGGGGAAGGCCGTTTTTCCTTCCCCAGGCTCCTAGAAAGCCCCTGGAGCCTGGGGAGAGCGAAAAACGGGCCTACCGGGCTATCGCATGCCAAAAGCGGGGGGAGCCGGGGGGGGTCACATGCGTGGGGGGCACGGGGCATTGAATTATGGGTGTGGGCATGTGTGTATGCAACACCCCCCACTGCGCCCCCACTTTTGGCATGCGATGGCAAAAAGGTTAGCCATCACTGTCCTACACCATTTCTGACAAATGGATGCTGCAATGGTTGTCGCAATAGCACTTAAGACTTATATACTGCTTTATAGTGCTTTACAGCCCTCTCTAAGCGGTTTACAGAGTCAGCCTCTTGCCCCCGACAATCTGGGTCCTCATTTTACCCACCTCGGAAGGATGGAAGGCTGAGTCAACCTTGAGCCTGGCGAGATCTGAACTGCCAAATTGCAGGCAGCTGGCAGCCAGCAGAAGTAGCCTGCAGTACTGCTCTTTAACCACTGCGCCACCGCGGCTCATTGTAAAATGGAGTAAGTGTAAAAATGGTCATAAGTCATTTTTTTCAGTGCTGTTGTAATTTTGCACGGTCACTAAATGAACTGTTTTAAGTCGAGGTCTACCCCTATCAGCCACAGGCTAACATTTATGCCATGAAGCCATATTGGCTGCTATCTACAAAAGGAAAATCCTATTTTGATCTTGAAGAGGGTTAACATCTTTGCTCAGAGGATCATTGGCTACCCACTCCCCTCTTTTGAAGAGCTTTATAGCTCCCGCTGCCTTAAGGAAGTTCAAAACTTCCTTAAGTTCCTTAGGAGCCTTGGTAGTACAGTGGTTTAATGCACCCTGTTATTAACACAGCTGCCTGCAATTTCTGCAGGTTCGAATCTTACCAGGCTCAAGGTTGACTCAGCCTTCCATCCTTTCTAAGGTAGGTAAAATGAGGACCCAGTTTGTGGGGGCAATAAGCTGACTTTGTATAAGTATACAAAAGTATGAAGGCTATTGCTTAACGCATTGTAAGCCGCCCTGAGTCTCCGGAGAAGGGCGGCATATAAATCAAATTAAAAAAAAAAAAAACATTCCTAAAGATCCATCTCATCCTGGGGACCCCCCCCCCTTTTTTTTTAACTATTACCATCTGGCAGCCGGTACAGGACAATAAAAACAAGGACAGATAGGCTGAAAAACAGCTTCTATCCCATAATTCAACCATATTGAATTCTACTGTATAGTGCAATATTAATGCAACATCAGAGGTTTTCAATTCAATTGTATAAATGTGAAGGATGTGTGTTGTGTTTTATTTTTATAGTTATAATTTACACTGAAGATGGCATTTAATTTCGTCGTACAAGGTGCAATGACAATAAACTAAACTAAAAGCAAACTGGGTCATTAAAAGAGCATGGTGTGGCTATATCTCTGCATAGAATGTGAAGGATGTGTGTTTTTGTTTTATTTTTATAGTTTTCTTATGTATAATGTACACTGAAGGTGACATTTAATTTCGTTGTACGAGGTGCAATGAAAACAAACTAAACTAAACTAAACTAAACTAAACTAAACTAAACTAAACTAAACTAAACTAAACTAAACTAAACTAAACTAAACTAAACTAAACTAAACTAAACTAAACTTGCTTCTTTCTAGTGTTTTTGGCTAACATAAGCTGTGAAACAGCCTCACCTCTGGTGGGACAAGCTGGTGAGATGCTTGTGCAGCAAAAAGAAGAATCTTGGTAACTTCTGCAAGAAAAAAAAGGACAGTTTTAATGATGGACCAAGAGATATATGAGTTCCTCAAACAGAAGGGCAAAATAAAATCATTAAGTTTATCATTGATGAATCTTGTTTAGGATTGTTGGCAAAAACTGGCACCAGTTCTCCATATTTAATAATGGTTTCCCTCCCACATGACTTGAAAATGCTGAAGACTGAAGATGTCAAAGGTTGAAAAATGACTTGAAGTTTCTGTAAATCATCCAGTCTCCCTTGGAAAGTCAGATAAGCAGAATCTAAATAAATCAAAATAAACTGAAGCTTTGGGCCTGAAAAGCGACTTGCCATTTTTCAGTAGTCTGACTTTTCCCCCAAAAAAGTTAAATAATAACTTTTTAAAAAATACTTTGCAATCCAGAATTTTTTTTATTGTCAAGTAAGCATCTGCCTTTATCTCTTGTACGTATCTTCTTTCAAAATCAAGGCTGCTGCCAAAATAAAATAAAATTTGTCGAAGAAAGAAGCAGGTAGAAAAAGGCCCACTTTTTCAGGAAGCTCCTGGAGTAAAACAAGAGGAATTTTTCACTGCTCATAAAACTGAGCAATATTTTTTCTGCTAGCATAGGATTCGTTTCCATAGGAACACGGAAAAAAATCCGCCTTTCTGTGCTTTTCTTTGGACCTGAGTGATTTGTTTTCTTGCTCTGAGTTCTTAAAACAGCTGCAAAAGGTCAGAGAGGTTCAGGATGGGCTAAAATTAAAACCGGACAGACTTTAGCAATAAGGAACACAAAGCAGAGTAAACAAGAATCTCCTTGCTTATTGCAACGGGTAAACCACAAAGTGAAGAGAAATGACATTGGGAAGGATATATTGAATTGATGCCACTTACCTCTTTGGTGGGGTTGCAGAAATCGTTGTATGAAAGGATAAAAGTTGAAGAGGAAAAGCTACGGAAACATAGAGGATTGTCAAGAGGTCAGCTGTGAATGAAATGGAGTAAATTGAGTAAAAAAAAATCCCACCCACCGGCCAGGGTAACTTTGCAGCAAAGTCAGAGAAACACATCTGGAACATCATCAGCTGAATCTAACCTGCCAACCTCCAGATGTGCTAACTACAATTTCAACCACCCCCAGCAGACAGTTGTTGCTTATAACCCAATCCACCTGGAAGGCACTTCCTGAGTTAGAACAATTGACCAATGGAACGGTTTGTCTCCAGAAGTTGGGGGTGCTCCATCAAGTGACTTATGACCGCTTCTCAAACTTATGACTGTTGCTGCATCTCCATGGTCGCATGATCAAAATTTGGAGGTTTGGCAACTGGTTCACATTTATGACGGTTGAAATGTGATCCCCTTCTGTCAATGGGGAAGTCAGATTCACTTAACCACCGTACTACTAACTTGACAACTGAGGTGATTCACTTAACAACTGGGGCAAGAAAGGTCGTAAAATGGGGCAAAACTCCCTTAGCAACGGTCTTGCTTAGCAACAGAAATTTTAGGCTCCATTGTGGTCATAAGTCGAGAACTACCTGTATTCTTTTATCAATGGCCACAAAATTTGGAAGCACATTTTCCTTTTCTGCCCGAGACCACCCAAAAGTAAAGCAGAGGAATGGAGGAGAAAAACAGAAGGGGAAAAAAAAAAAAACCTCAGAAAAAACTCAGAATGTTAACTGTACCTCATGAATCCCAACCAGCCTAGAAATCAGATCCATCAGCATCATCTTCACTTCAAACCTCTCCTTTGAAGATTCCAGATTCTTTAGCAGTTTCTCCGCAAAGTCTGAAATCAAGAGGAAATTGATGAAGATCACAGAAATGTGGCAGGGTGAGCTGTCCGGATGGGCTCAAAATTAAAAAAAAAATTTCTGTGTGATAAAAATAGCCTCAGCGTCACACGGATGCTGAGAGGTTTTGTGCCTGATTAAAGCTGTTGATAAAGAAGTTGATAAACACACAACTAACTCCCACAACACTGCCAAACAATCTAGTAAGGCTGTATAATGTATTCTATTCTACTTCTCATCTTTCCTATTACCTATCTCCTTATCTTCTTTCAACTATAACTTGGTTGCTTTATATTGTTTTATTTAGTATCCTAGTATGACTTATGTTGATTATTTAGTATCCCATCACTAAGAGTTGTATCTTATGATTTATGATGAATGTATTTTTACGATGGCTATGATGATTTATCACATATTGCTTGTATGTACACTGAGAGCTTATGCACCGGAGACAAATTCCTTGTGTGTCCAATCACACTTGGCCAATAAAGAATTCCATTCCCATTCCCTATTCCATTCCATTCCATATATTCTATGCTATGCTATTCCATTCCATATTTTCTATTTTATTCTATTCTAGTCCTTTTTCTATTCTAATTCCACTCCATATTTTCTATTCCACTCCATATTTTCTATTCTATTCTATTCTATTCTATTCTATTCTATTCTATTCTATTCTATTCTATTCTATTCTATTCTATTCTATTCTATTCCTTATTCTATTCCACTCCATATTTTCTATTCTATTCCATTCTGTATTTTCCATTCCATTCCATATATCCTATCTATTCCATATTTTCTATTTTATTCTATTCTATTCTATTCCTATTTTAATTCCACTCCATATTTTCTATTCTATTCCACACCAATTTTTCATTCCATTCCATATATTCTATGCTATGCTATATTATGCTATTCCATTCCATATTTTCTGTTCTGTTCTGTTCCGTTCCGTTCCGTTCCGTTCCGTTCCGTTCCATTCCATTCCATTCCATTCCATTCCATTATTCCTATTCTATTCTATAAAATACTCCAAAAGAAATGGTATTAAGTAACGGAAGGGGAAGTTGTTGAATATTCCTGAAGCTGGTTTTGTATGGTGTGACCTGGAAATACCCGCCTATCAAGGTGGAGGGAAAACGTGCAATTGAGGGTTATGTCTTTCTCATCCAAACTCTAACCAGAGCTGAACCCTGCTCAGCTTCAAAAGACAACAAGGTAAGTCAGAAGCTCCTTCCTGCAAGGAATTCAAATGAACTTGCCTTGGGGATCGTGGATCAAATGGATTGCTGAAAAGTTGAACACTTCCGGTTTCTTCTTTTTCTTGTGTTTCTGGTGAAGAAGGAAACAGACGTGTTCAGTAAAGAATGAGATCAATAATTACCTTTCATTAGCCTCTCTGAATTAACTTCCTCCTGAGAAAAGTTATATGTCAGGGTTCCGAATGGCCTAATTAAATCATGAGTTTTGAGCCAAGCTTCAAAAGAAATTCAGTTATTTATTAGGAGCTTCATATCTGCATGTTCCCTGTGTTACGCTCCAATTATGACCCTGTTTCCCTCTCCCCCCAGGGTGTGTCAACGGAGCAATTTCTGGGGTTGTAGAGGTCACTCCCCTTGCTGCTGTAGGTAACCCTGGGATACAGCCTTGAGAGAGAGAAGCAAGGAATATGCATCTGTTTTTGGCTGCTGTGCAGTTTCGCCAGCTTCCCATCCCCCCTGGCCTATGGCAACTCGAGAGCAGGCCAGGAATGCTTTGCGAGTTGACATGATATAGATGGAAAGAATCAGCCTGCAGTATCTAGCTACTCAGAAATGTTTGCCGTAGACCTGTTGAACATCCACGTCTTAGCTTAAAATCAATCTGGGGTCCAAACTCCAATCCAATCCTAACTCGAAGATATTAGGAGGGGCATAGAGAACAAAGTTGCAGGATATGTCTAGATCTCCTTGGGTGAGCAGGTCTACCAAACCACACTACTCACTTTTAAAACTCGCATAGCTTTTTCTAGTTTCTTCTTGTTCTTCGTCGTTTTCTTTCCCGTGGCGTACCGTACCATCAGGTCTCTTGCTGAAGGACCATCGTCCTTGAAAAATAAATATTTTACGAAAGAGAAATTTAAGAGTCAGTAAAGCTTTGTGTAAGGAAAATGTAAAATACCATTCTTTATTGAATTCTATCCCCTAGGTCAGGGGTCGGCAACACGTGGCTCTGGAGCCGCATGTGGCTCTTTCATCCCTCTGCTGCGGCTCCGTCGCTGGTTGGCACCACAATTTTGAGAGCTTCCAGTTTTTTTGGGGGGGGGGGGAAGCAAAGCGTGCCAGGAGGAAACTATGGCAAGGGATGGGTTTTCCAGGTGGCTCCACAATTGACAGGGCTTTCGGTTAGGACAGGTAGGGGAAAAAGGATGCTGCGCTAGGAGGTGACTCTATGGTGGGGGAACCGGACTTCCGATCGGCTCATCCACAAATTCAATTCCAACAGGTGATCCCCCTCACCCATTCAATACACAAAATATCTAAATTCTTGTAAGATGTTGACATTCTTACACAAACACTCAGCTTTGAGATCATTGGAAGCTTGGAAGATTTGGGGATCTTATGACTTTCTACCTTAGAAATTGGGGGGAGACACTGCTAATTCCTGCCCCAAAGGGAAATGCCTCTTAATAGCTTAACCCAGGGATTGTTGGCAACCTGCAGCTCTGGAGCCACATGTGCGGCTCTTTCATCCCTCTGCTGCGACTCCCTGTTGCTGGTCGGCTCCACAATTGATAGGGCTTTTGGTTAGGACAGGTAGAGGAAAAAGGATGCCATGCTAGGAGGAGACTCTATGGTGGAGGAAACCGGACTTCCAGTTGGCAGTGTAAAAAGGAGGCCGCACTAGGAGACTCTATGGTGGGGGAACCGGACTTCTGGTTGGCTCCAAAACTGAATGGGGGGCTTCCGGTTAGGACCTTTGAGGCTCTTTTGAGTGTTTAAGGTTGCCGACCCCTGCCCTGGGTGTACAGACATACGGTCATTTTGTATACCTACAAATTTTGTTATATTTTGTTGGCAATGCATAGTCAAATGGTTGTGGAATTGAAAATAAAGACACTTTGGCCATGACGAGTTAAATAAAAATTCGGAGACAAAATGACCATAGAATCCTTTGCATCTTACGTCGTCCATGGACATTGATGGAGGGGTATTCAATCAGGGTGATACAGTCCAAATATAAGCTGCGCTAGTGGTACAGTCCAGGCGCACCCTTCTCCTCTTTTGAGAATTAGGCCCAAGGCATGTTGCTAAGTTATTGAGTCTGGATTCCAGGATGCACTGACCTCCGATTCTGAATCACTGCCTTTCTTCCCATCTTCATCTTTTCCGAGGAAAAACGTCAAGCCAGCAACTTGGATCTACAGTCATGGGAGCCAAAAGGAATTTTTTTAAAACACCCAACTCCTTGAGCTAACAAGTTTCATATGCTGCTGAATTAATAAAGTCAGAAATATTATTTCTCCGCCCCCCACCCTCCAAATTAGGAAAAAAGATCAGGTGGTCCTCGACTTATGACCACAATTGAGCCCAAAATTTGTCACTAAGTGAAACGTTTGTTGAGCTTTGCCTCATTTTACGGCCTTTCTTGCCATGGTTGTTAAGTGAATCATTGTAACTGTTAGTGACATGGTTGTTAAATTAGTCTGGCTTCCCCATTTTATTTTATTTTTTAATTTGATTTATATGCCGCCCTTCTCCGGAGACTCAGGGCGGCTTACAATGTGTTAAGCAATAGCCTTCATACTTTTGTATATTTATACAAAGTCAGCTTATTTCCCCCACCAACTGGGTCCTCATTTCATCTACCTTTGAAAGGATGGAAGGCTGAGTCAACCTTGAGCCTTGGAGAGATTCGAACCAGCAGTAAATTGCAGGCAGCTATGTTAATAACAGGGTGCGTAGACCACTGTACTATCAAGGCTCTTGATTGACTTTGCTCGTTAGGTTGCAAAAGGGGACCATGTGATTCCAGGACACTGTAATCGTCATAAAAATGAATATTTTGCCAAGCATCTGAATTTTGTGATCATGTGATCACGGGGATGCTGCAAAGGTCTTAAATGTGAAAAACAGGTATAAGTTTTTTTCAGTGCCGTTGCAACTTTGAACGGTCACTAAATGAGCTGGTGTAAATTCATTTATCTGTACTTGGACCAAAATGTTTATTTTACCTTGGTGACTTTGGAAAAACAAGCCAGCGTGATGACATTCACAGTTCTGGCATCATTCCTGTTAAAAAAAAAAAAGAACACTTTACAACAGAGACTGAGAAATTAAATCTGTGTTTCCCTGAAAATAAGACCCGGTCTTATTATTATTATTTTTTTGCCTCCAAAAGAGGCATTATGGAGATGAAATGGTCGAAAGGCAACCCCGAGAATGCTCAAATTTATTAGGATGAAGAACGAATTAATATGAAAGTTAAAAGGGAATACCGTATTTTTCAGAGTATAAGACACACCGGAGTATAAGACGCACCTACCTTTTTTGGTGAGGAAAAGAAGAAAAAGAAATCTCCCTCTGCCTCTGAGCAATTTTGCCTCCTTGCAGCAAACAGCAAACAGCCTGCTTTACTTTCATTTTCGTTTTCAGCATAGCTTGATTAGCACAAGGGGGAAAAAAAATCTGTTCCAGTAATTTACCTTCTTGCAGCAAGTAGCAGAGCCCTGCACATAACAGTTGAGAGCAAATCAGCTGAGAGTCGGGAGGCAGATGGAATAAACTTGTGCTAATTAGGCTGTCCGAGGCTGAAAGGAGCTGTTTTTTCTTGCTGTTTGCTTGCAAGGAGGTAAACTGCTGGAAGGCAGAGGCCAAAGGGTGGGGTCAGTGGGCGGGCAGGGCTACATTCGGTGTATAAGACGCACCTAAATTTTCACCCCCTTATACTCCGAAAAATACAGTATATGATTAACAATGGATAACTAATTGAAATAATGTTAAGAAACTAGGATCTGAGGGCGGATGGTGATGCTGTTTATATAATATAGAAGTATTAAGATACGATAAAAAAGTATGGAATAAAAATAAGAATATTTTGGCTAAATGGTAACTGTAAAATGAAATTGGATATGACAAAGTTGTATAAGATATGATACGGTTAATACTCTGTTCATAAAATATGTGTGTGTGTGTGTGTACAAGTGTGTGAAAGGAAAAAAAATCAATAAAACTTGATAAAAAAACCAAAAGAGGCATTAGGTCTTATTTTCAGGGGATGTCTTCCACTATCTCAACTCACGGCGGAGCTGGTGTGGCCGCTGCCAGCCCACTTCTTCTGTGGCCCCTTGTTACTACTCGCGCGCAGTGCCCCCCCCAGCCTCCATTTTACTGTCAGAGGACTTCAGGAAAGGCCTATGCAGCTGAGAAACAAGCTCTGACTGAGCCTCTGATGGAGAAACGGAGGTCGGCGGGTGCCGCAAATGTCAATCTGGAGCTCGTTTCTCGGCTGCAGAGGCCTTTCCTGAAGGCCCCCGACAGTGAAACAGAGGCCAGGGGTGACGCGTGCAAGAGGCCACAGAGGAAATGGGCTGGCAGGTGTCAGGGTGTGAGAGGCCTGGCTGCAACTGTGTTGTGGCCCGTACGCGGCCTGTGCAGCTGGTGGCTGATTCGGACAGCGAGGAGGCTGGTGTGGTGCTGCGCCAGCAGCCTGTGCAGCTGCCACCCAAGTCGAACAATGAAGCTGGAGAAGATATGGTGCCAGAGGCGGGGATTCAGCCAGGGCCTTTAGAACCTCCAGAAGCTCCCTTAAATGAAGAGGACGAAGAGGAGGAGCCTTTTCTCGATGCACGGGCGTGCAGAGCTGCCAAAAGGCAGGAGTGGCTCCTCAGGAGGAGGTCTCCTCGAGAGTAAGGCTTGGGCTAATTGGCCACTTCCTTAGCCTATTTAAGGAGGAACGCTGATTGAAGCAAGTTGTAGGGAACAACTTTAGTTCATTCTCCTTCGCGTCTGGATTCTCTGCAAATTGCTTCTGGGCTTTCTGCCAACCATAGTAAGATTAAGATTATTTATTCTTTGGATTCTTATAGGTTGTTAAGAAAGTTAATTAACAGTCTTTGAAAGAAAAAAACTGATTTAATTTAGTAAACTAAAGTTTGTACAGACTTTGTGTGTGCTGTGTTCTTTGGTGTCCATAGCTGGGGCAGAACAAACTGTCTAAGGTGGGTGCGGGGCACGTGGGGCAGCTCCACCCCCATCCCCACCCTAGCTTTTTACCTGTGTGCGTCGCCCCACCTCGTGCAACCAGGTACAAACGAGTGGGTGGGGGTCTTTACTAAGGCTTATTTTGGGAGTAGGGCTTGTATTCGGCACACATGTAAAAATCAAGCTAGGGCTTATTTTCAGGAGAGGACTTATTTTTGGGGAAACACGGCTCCAACTGGTCCAGAATGCGGCCGCGCAGGTAGTTACGGGAGCTGCATGGGGCTCCCATACAACACCTCTCCTGCGTGAGCTGCACTGGCTCCCAGTGGTCTTCCGGGTGCGCTTCAAGGTGTTGGTTATCATCTTTAAAGCGCTCCATGGCATAGGACCTAGATATCTTCGAGACCGCCTGCTGCTACCGACGGCCTCCCATCGTCCCGTGCGCTCCCACAGAGAGGGCCTCCTCGGGGTGCCATCAGCCAAACTATGTAGGCTGGTGACCCCCAGGGGGAGGGCCTTCTCAGTGGGGGCACCTACCCTCTGGAACCAGCTGCCCCCAGAGATACGGAGAATCCAAGACCTCGGTGCCTTTTTTCAGCCAGCCGGGCTGACTTAACACTTTTAAATGTTTTTAATTGGTTTGTCATTGTTTTTTAATTACGGGGCCAAATTTATATATATCTTTTTAATAGTATTTTAATGTTTGTAATCTATGTTTTTATTTGGCTGTACAATGATGCCCTGAGTCCTCAGGGAGAAGGGCGGTATATAAATTTGATATAAAATAAATAAATAAATAAATAAATAAATAAATAAATAAATAAATAAATAAATAAATAAATAAATAATATGCGTTTTATTTTCTCTGATACTTCACCATTGTTCCTGTCCACTGTGGACCCCCAAATCTTGACTGTGCCTTGCAACCTACCAGATGTTCCTTCTGTACAGCTCAACCATCACATCCAGTGAAATCTTGGCTGCAGTTGGGTTGCTGTCTTGCAGCATTGTGTACATGAAACTCTGAAGCATCTGCAAAAATAAATAAATAAATAAATAAATAAAAGAGATTACTTTTGAAGAAGAGTTTCTTGGAGCTATCCAACTTAAGAGCTGATGGATCAAGCCGAAAACTTACAGTGTTCATTTTGTTGTTCTTGTGTTTGGCGTTGACGTTCTTGATGTCGGTAACGATGTGAGTGTACAAGGTCTGTCGAAATGAGAAAACGTAACATTTCAGTAGGGATAACTGTCAAATCTTTCTTTGAGAAAAATGAACAGAAGCAGAAACAGAAGAGATTCCATGAGGGAACCAGTCTGTTTATTTATTTATTTATTTGATTTGATTTTTATACCGCCCTTCTCCAACAGGACTCAGGGCGGTGAACAGCCGAGATAAAACGTAACATATAAATTTTAAAAAACAGTTTAAAAGACATTAAATAATTTCGGCCCTCAATTTAAAACAACCCAGTTAAAACCAATTTCAAATTAAAACCGAAAGGATGGGATCAAGCCAGCCTGGCTGGATGAAATAGATGTGTTTTCAGGGCCCGAAGAAAAGTCCGGAGGTCTGGTATTGTGCGTATCTCTGGGGGTAGGTCGTTCCAGAGGGCAGGTGCCGCCACAGAGAAGGCTCTCCCCCTGGGGGTCGCCAGCCGACATTGTCTGGCCGACGGAACCCTGAGGAGGCCCTCTCTGAGGAGGCCCTCTCTGTGCGAGCGAACTAACTAGTTAAGATTTGTTGTCACTTTTCTGTGTGCAATGGCACACATGAAAATGAAATTCCGATCCAAAAGAATCACACCCATACACCCATACTGTATGTATGTATGTGTAATATACAAATACACACATATGTTAATCAGTCTATTTTGAATACATAGCATAAAAAAAGAGTCTTGAGAGTTAACAAGTTTGATATTATATGGTACAAAGCTATTACCGTTTCCCCTCGAAAATAAGACCCTATCTTATATTTTTTTGAACCGCGAAATAAGCGCTTGGTCTTATTTTCGGGGAGCTCTTATTATTTTGATGTGCGTGGAGCAAGATGGGGTTCCTCTTGCCATCTTACCTGATTTCCAGCTCTGCATTGAAATATTTTCAGGGAGGGCTTATTTTCGGGGAAACAGGGTACAGATTCTAGCCTAACCTTGCATAAGAGAATGCAATGTAATAGTAATTTAACAAGTATAGATGGAAAATGTTTAACTATTTGTCGACCTGTAGAACAAGGAGAGAGGGGGAAACCTATTAGATTTGTTTGAGCTACACAGGTACCAGGATTCAACCAAGGTGGAATTCTAATTTTGACTGTTAATTTTATATTTGTTATGTACACTTTTTTCCTTTTTCTTCTTACTTGTTTGCAGTTGTTTTCTTGTTTTTTACTTTGCATTTTGTCTTTTATCTTCAGGGGAAAGTACTTTAAAAAAATGGAATTTTGCAGCACATGGTTAAGAGACCGAATGCAAACATTTTTTAAAAAATGTTATCCCGTGTCCTGCTGACTTAGTTCTTCTTCTCATGGCTGCTATTGCTTCTCATTCTGGGATGGATTATGCACTTCTGCAATATTCCCATCAACATCTTTCAGACACAAAAAGGCAAACGAGGTTACCGGATAACTTATAGGATTGAAATTAGATCGTTCATCATTGTCTCAGTCTTTAAAGGAAATGCTAAATGTGCTGTGGCTTTTACTTTTTTTAAAAAAAATTAACATTTTAAAATAAAACTGGCAGAAGTTTTTATTTTAAAGTCAGTTCGGCGACTCACTTTTCGTAAAAATTTATCATGGCAGCGGAGGAGCTCAAAGAACAGTTCCAACAAGCTTGTGGGATTAATCAGGTTCTTGTTTCGCAGCAAAATCAGAGCTCTGCAAAATGTCTGCAAAAAGGAGAAAGGAATGGCTAAGAATAACAATAATGAAGTGTGAATCGCCCAGACTGCAACACTAATACTAAAGCAAGTAATGTATACTATTCTTTCATCTCATTTTTTCAGCTTGCTGTTCGTTAAATAGGACTTAAACTTATAAACTCTAAGCAGTTTATAGAGTCAACACATTGAACCCCAATAATCTGGGTCCTCGTTTTACCGACCTCAGAAGGATGGAAGGCTGAGTCAACCCTGAGCTGGTGAGACTCGAGCTCCTGGCAGTGGGCAGAGTCAGCCTGCAATACTGCATTCTAACCACTGCGCCATTATAACTCACAGAATGGAAAATCACTGTTTTTTTTAAATGTTGGTAGACAGAAGCTTCAAAGCATGGTCATTCCGAGGCAGACCAGTAGAACTCTATTTTAATGAGATTCTAGTAACAGAACCTTTCAAGCCTGATTGTATTTTTCGCTGCCTTCCTGCTAGCTGGGGAATTCTGGGAGTTGAAGTCCAGGCATCTTAAATTTGCAGGTGTGGAGTCCCTGACTTACGCTCAGTTGCTTAGTGACTGAAGTTGTAATGCCCCTCCCAAAAGATTCTTAAAATCTGGTTCCAAAGTTGCAGCAGCTACCTCCCCCCCCCCGTGGTCACATGACCACATTTTAAGTGTTTGGTAGCCAATCTACGTTTATGACTATTTACTGTGTCCCGCAGTCATATGACCATGATTTTTTGACATTTTTGTTTACAAAATTGGAAAAAACCCGCCCCATAGCAAATAATGAGCTCACTGAATGACCACAGATTCACTTAACAATCATTTTATTTATTTATTTATTTATTATTATATTTCTATACCGCCTTTCTCCCGTAGGACTCAAGGCAGTGTACAGTCAAGAAAAATATAGACACACAAACATCATAAAATTGCTAATTAAAATTGTTACTTAGTTTGGTCAATTAAATAAAACCCAGAATTAGATAACATTTAAAAAATCATTTGCATGTTTGTATGTTTAGCCCCGCCTGTTGGAACATCAGGGTCTTGAGGGCACGGCGGAAAGAACGGAGATCAGGGATATTCCGTATCTCCGGGGGCAGTTCATTCCAAAGGGTTGGAGCCCCCACAGAGAAGGCCCTCCCCCTGGGAGTCGCCAGTCGACATAATTTGACTGACGGTACCCTGAGTAGTCCCTCCCTGTGAGAACGAACTGGTCGGTGGGAGGCTATTGGTGGCAAAAGAGGGTCTCGTAGGTACCCAGGTCCTAAGCCATGGAGCGCTTTAAAGGTGATAACTAACACCTTGAATCGCACCCGGAAGACCACCGGGAGCCAGTGCAGCTCGCGTAGGAGAGGTGTTACATGGGCGTAATGAGCTGCGCCCATAATCACCCGCGCGGCTACGTTCTGGACCAGTTGGAGCCTCCGGGTGCTTTTCAAGGGGAGCCCCATGTAGAGAGCATTACAGTAGTCCATACGGGAGGTAACTAGGGCATGAGTGACCGTGCGCAAGGCGTCCCGATCCAGAAAGGGACGCAACTGGCGGATCAGGCGAACCTGATAAAAGGCACCCCTGGCCACGGCCGTCAAATGATCTTCTAAAGATAACCGTGAATCCAGGAGGACACCCAAGTTGCGGGCCCTCTCTGTGGGGAGCAAGATCTCATCCCCTATTGTCAGTGATGGTACCAGCTGACTATACCGGGACGCCGGAAGCCACAGCCACTCGGTCTTGGAGGGGTTGAGTCTGAGCTTGTTTCTCCCCATCCAGATCCGCACGGCCTCCAGGCAACGGGACATCACAGCAAGGGCATCATTGGGGTGGTCTGGGGTGGAGATGTATAGCTGTGTGTCATCAGCATACTGATGAACACTCACCCCAAAACCACGGATGATCTCACCTAGCGGTTTTACATAAATGTTGAACAGAAGGGGTGAGAGGACTGACCCTTGCGGCACCCCACAAATAAGGTGCCTCGAGGTCGACCTCTGCCCCCCTGCCAACACAAACTGCGAACGGTCAGAGAGGAAGGAGGAGAACCACCGAAGAACAGTGCCCCCTATTCCTAACCCCTCCAGCCGGTGCAGTAAGATACCATGGTCGATGGTATCAAAAGCCGCTGAGAGATCTAATAGGACCAGGATAGAGGAGCAACCTCATGGTGATTTACTTTAAGAGATCATAAAATCAGTGACAGGATGATCTGCTTTATGTCACCAGGGCCGACCATAATTTGCAAGCTCCATAACTGTCATAAATTGAGGACTACCTGTACTGTCCTAGGAGGCCAGGGAGAAGCCAACTGAATGTCTTCCTAATACTTTCTCCTTTTCCTGAGCTCAAGGCATGCTTCCATCCCTTTTTAGTTTTGTAACATTTTCTAAATATTTTTTTCCAACTCAGGCTGTTGGTTTGAGATCCGAGCTTGGCAATTTGGTTGTAAACGTTTCATCACCATTCGAGGAGACGTTGAATGGTGACGACCTCGAATGGCGCCAAAACGTTTACAACCAAATTGCCAAGCTCGGACCTCAAACCAACAGCCTGACTACCAAGCTGAGCTACTAATATTCAAACACATTTCAATTTTTTCCAAGATCACCGCCATGATTTCTTACAAACTGCATAGAAGCTCCAGCAACTTTTCACGTTCCCTTAAAATATGATATACCGTATTTTTCGGAGTATAAGACGCTCCCGAGTATAAGACGCACCTTAGTTTTTGGGGAGGAAAAATAAGAAGAAAAAAAAAATCTGCCTCTGACTACCAGCATCCGTTGGTATTCATCTGGCTAGCGTCCTGTCAGTGTGTGAGAGTTGGGGGCTGCTTGGAAACTGAAACAGTATTTGCTGTGTGAGCAACAAAGAAGGAGACAACAAGGAGCCTGGGCGGGGCTTAGCTCTGTAGCTCTGAGTCTGTGCTAAAGCTCCAAACTAGTCTGCTGCTCAAAACTGAAACTCCTCTCCTCTGCTTGTGCTTTGCTTGGAAAACCTGCTTTTGGTATTGTATATTTTACTTCATGTGTTATATTATATATAAAAAGAAGTTATTGAATCCTGCTGAATCAGTTACTTGTGTGTGCTTTCTGGATGTGATTGCTGCTGCAAACTCTAACGCGTCTTGCAGTGAATAGCGAACAGCCAGGTCAGCTTCAGCACATTATTACAGCTTGATTCAGCACGAGCAGCTGATTGGCGGGTGGATTGGCCTCCCGGAATACCTTCACTCAGCTGTTCCAGGCTGCAGGGATTGCCACAGACCATTGCTGCCTCCGTCCATCGCGTTTTTGGCTACATTCAGTGTGTAAGACACACCCAAATTTTCACCCTCTTTTGGGGGGGGGGAGAAAGTGCGTCTTACACTCCGAAAAATACGGTAAATTTATCAGCATGGCAGCATGCGATATACCAGTCTTATCTATTCCAAAACATTGGTTCCAATCTCTTAAAACAAGAAACTAAACCAACACTGAACAAAGTTGTCCACCCGCAGAGTCCTCTGCTCCCAATGATCAAACATCTGGGACTGCAGATGCTCACCATCCGAAGATCTGGATCCAAGACCGTGTGACAATAGGACAACAATTCCTTCAACTGTTGCGGAAAGTCTTCTAGATACTTAGGGTAGCAATGGGCAACCTGTTTCAAAAACAAAAGAAATCTAAGTAAAATGATTCCCACATCAATCAAAAGGTTTGTTTGTCTTTAAAATAACATTAAGGGGGGTGTATCTGGAGTGGCACGGTGGCCTAGAGGTGGAGCTCTCGCCTCACAATCAGGTGGCTGCAAGTTCGATCCTAGGTAGAGGCAGATATTTCTCTCTCTGGGCACAATGAGAATATATCTGCTGAATAAAACTCCGCATTGGCGACAGGAAGAGCATCTGGCCATTAAAATACTCTGCTAGTTCCATTCAGTTGCCCAGACTCGACCCTGCAAAGGATTATGGGGTCGTTAAAAGATGATGATGGTGAAGAAGGGGGGGTATCAGGTGCCTAAAGTAAATTTTCTAATGAATCTTTATGACAACCTCAGTCTCAATAGGTGCCAGAGCACAGATGTCAACCAGGGGTGGGTTCTAAATTTTTTTACTACCGATTCTGTGGGCGTGGCTTATTTTGTGGGTGTGGCTTGGAGGTCATGTGACTAGGTGGGCGTGGCTAGCTGGTCAGAGTCATTTCTGGAAGGTCCTCGCACTTACGACCAGTCCTCGCACTTACAACCTCATTTGCTTTTAACACTGATCAGCTGTAGGATGGCCTTTTGAAGCCCCACGGCAAGAGTTTAAACAGTTTTTTTTCCGTCTAGTCATCAGCTGGGACTCAGGAGGCAGCAATAGATTGGGGGTGGGACCAAATAAAAGGTAAGAATAACGTGGGGGGGGGGAGAACAGGTTCGGTGACGTCATATTGTCACAGCTACCGGCTCGGCCGAACCGGACCAAACCGGGAGGAACCCACCACTGGTGTCAACCCTCTGAAGTAAACCAGAAAGAAAATAATGAGATAAGCTAAATCTACTGTACTGCAAGGCTACATTAACAAAATCTTGCAAGTCTAAAAATACAAATTTCCTGCTGCCACTGGGGTTTGGTCAACTATAGGGCAGGTCCTTCCTAAGTTTCTTTCTCTGGCTACTAAGCCACTGGGGAACTCCTGCATCTCGTCTGATCATTTCCCTAAAATAGCATCTCTTTCCTTTGTCCAAAGTCATCCACAAATTCAATTCCAACAGGTGATCCCCCTCACCCATTCAATACACAAAATATCTAAATTCTTGTAAGATGTTGACATTCTTACATGAACTCTCAGCTTTGAGGTCATTGGAAGCTTGGAAGATTTGGGGATCTTATGACTTTCTACCTTAGAAATTGGGGGGACACTGCTAATTCCTGCCCCAAAGGGAAATGCCTCTTAATAGCTTAACCCAGGGATTGTTGGCAACCTGCAGCTCTGGAGCCGCATGTGTGGCTCTTTCATCCCTCTGCTGCGACTCCCTGTTGCTGGTCGGCTCCACAATTGATAGGGCTTTTGGTTAGGACAGGTAGAGGAAAAAGGATGCCATGCTAGGAGGAGACTCTATGGAGGAGAGAACCGGACTTCCAGTTGGCAGAGTAAAAAGGAGGCCGCTCTAGGAAGAGACTCTATGGTGGGGGAACCGGACTTCTGGTTAGCTCCAAAACTGAACGGGGGGCTTCCGGTTAGGACCTTTGAGGCTCTTTGAGTGTTTAAGGTTGCCGATCCCTGGCTTAACCTCACATTCTCATGTCCCACAGATAATATTCAATCCAAAATGCAGTTTTCTCTAATCTGGCATTCTCTGGAAATATTGGATGTCAGTTCCGCACCATGGTTTCACTACGAAAATGGAGATTTTCCCCTAAAGAGGCTTCCTATGAATAGGATACCAATAACAGAGGACACTTTCTCTCTTACATAGCAATTTCCGTTTAATATGCACGAATTTGGAAAAAGTTATTTCAGAGGACAGAATGTTAGTTCTGAAGGTTACGCTTTAAAGCACCTATGTTATTTCCTAGGATTGTGCCGCTGTCTTCTGCAACATGACTCAGCAAAGATGCAGCTGCTTTAAAAAGTTGCAGTGGGCGGATATGTTCCTGCTCCCACCCACTCCAGATCAACTTTTCGGAACTGAATCTGAAGCATTGGACTATTTGCTATACAACGTCTAATGCATACACTGCATTTTTTCCCACTATAGTATCCTTGCAACTTAAGGATGGTGAGAATTTTCTATGAAAATATTGTTTAAAGCCATAGTCAAAATAGTGATTCAAGCAGAAGAAACGACTAAATTAGTTTTAGCTCCATCTATTAGAATTGTCAGAAGTGATTATTCTCATTTACGTTTAGAACCTTTCATTAGAATTATTGGAAGGAAAAGCCTTAGCATTTTCATTCTCCTAATAATTTTTTTTTTCTTCAGTGAGGGAGGTTTAATCTAATTCAGGGATCTCCAAATTCGGCAACTTTAAGACCTGTGGACTTCCACAGGCAAATGAGGTCCAGGCAGAAGATGATCATGGCTTCAAAACCTTAGGGACTGGTTTGGATAAAACTCAGCAGCACCTTTTCATACGGCTGTTGACAAAAATAGGATTGCCAACATAATCACCAGTGTCCAATGACAGATATGGCACAAGAAGAAGAAGAAAAAGGACTTCCACTCCCAGAATTCCCCAGCATAGCTGGCTGGGGAATCCTGGGAGTTGAAGTCCACAAATCTTAAAGTTGCCAAGTTTGAAGGCCCCTGATGTAATTCAAGCAAAATTCTCTTTTTCTCTCTCTCATACACACACAAATAGCATTTTACCTGGGCCAAGAACATCACCAATTCACCCAGTTCTTTATTGGGCTTTGCTGGCTGAAGTTTGAATATTTCCACATTGGACTTATAATGGCGATACTGTTGAAGGAACTAGAAGAAATTCAAAGGGGGAAAAACAAATACTTTCATTGTAGTTCATTGCTAAATATCCCTAACCAAACTTGAGCTGGGAATGAGGATTGATTGATTGATTATTTATTTATTTATTATTGATTGATTGATTGATTGGTTTGATTTATATGCTGTCCTTCTCCGGAGACTCAGGGTGGCTTACAATGCATTAAGCAATAGCCTTCATACTTTTGTATATACCTGCTTAGTAGGGCTTCCGCCCCCCTCCCAAGTGGTGTTCTTTTTTATACAAAGTCAGCTTATTGCCCCCACAATCCGGGTCCTCATTTTACCTACCTCGAAAGGATGGAAGGCTGAGTCAACCTTGAGCCTGGTGAGATTTGAACTCACAGTAATTGCAAGCAGCTGGTGTTACTTAACAGTGCTTTAGTCTGCTGCGCCACCAAGTTCTCTCACAATGTGTGATGGTCAACAAAACAAATAAGAACGTTCCATTCAAAAGGAGAATTCTGGGAGTTGAAGTCCTCCAACTTAAAGGCTTAAAGTTGCCAAGGTTGGAGACCCCCTACTCCAACCTGTCACTCCCTATAAGTGATCCTCGACTTACGACTACACCTCACTCCCTTAGGTGGTCCTCGACTTACGACCACAGCCGAGCCCAACCTTTCTGTTGCTGACATTTGTTAAATGAGTTTTGCCTCCATGTTACTCATTTTCTTGCCCCCCTCCCCCCCCCCCGTTGTTTTTTATTTTTTATTTGATTTATATACCGCCCTTCTCCGGAGACTCAGGGCGGTTTACAGTGCGTTAAGCAATAGCCTTCATACTTTTGTATATTTATACAAAGTCAGCTTATTGCCCCCACAAACTGGGTCCTCAATTTACCTACCTTAGAAAGGATGGAAGGCTGAGTCAACCTTGAGCCTGGTGAGATTCGAACTTACAGTAATTGCAGACAGCTGATGTTAATAACAGTGCTTTAGTCTGCTGCGCTATCAGGGCGTTAAGTGAATCACTGCAGAGTTGATAAGTTACTTAACCCGGTTGTTAAGCGAATTTGGCTGCCCCTCCCCCCCATGGACTTTGATGGGTGAGAAAGTCGCAAAAGGGACACAGAAGCAACGGTCCATAAATACGAACCAGTGGCCCAGCTGGTTTGAATCACGTGACCACAGGGGGAAATGCTGCAACGGTCGTAACTGTGGAAAAACGGTCATTAAGTCATTTTTCAGTGTAACTTCGAACGGCTACTAAAGGAGCGGTTGTAAGTCGAGGACTGCCTGCGCACGCTCAAGAGGCGTCTTTTCCGTTGCTATTTTCGGCGGCAACACTGTACAGAAGTAATGAAATAACAGAGCCGGAAGGGACCTAAGAGGTCATCTAGTCCAACCCCCCTTGAACAGAAACATCACCCAGGACCCCTTTTCAGGCTATTCACCCCCCCCCTACAATTCCTCACCTCCTCGGTATATGACGGCGGGTCCCGCTTGATCAAGTTCTGCAGCTGCGGCAGGTTGAACGGCAGCTTGTTGTTATGGCGAGCGGCCATGACGGCGGACGGCGCAGCTTCTTCCGGACCGGCAACGTGGGGTTTTCGCTGGGCGGCGCCATGTTAAGTCACGTGGCTACGGTAGCCGAGAAGGGTCGTCGTGTCCTTTAAACGCGAGAGCGCCTCAGGCATGCAGTACTGCAGTAAAAGCAGCGGAGGCGCCTTTTGCCTTGCTTCGATGGCAGCTCCCGGAATTTCCCAGCCGGCGCACAGAACTCTGGGAGTTGGAGTTCCAGTTTATCTACCTGGCTTTTTAAATCAGAGCAGCGTTTCTCAATCTCAGCAATGAAAGGAACCCTAACTAACCCTCACCTTAAGTTCATACAAGACATTGGCTGGGGAATTCTGGGAGCTGAAATCCCCAAATCTTAAAGTTGCCAAGTTTGGAGATCCCTGGTAAAGGATATGATCATAGTGCCCAAAGTGGATGGTTGTAGAGAATCTCCATCAAAAATATTCTATTTTTAATGATATGGCCAGGGGTGAAATCCAGCAGGTTCTGGAGAACCGGTAGTGGAAATTTTGTTTTTATTTTTTTTCATGTTTTTTTATTATTTTAAAAAAAATTAACATACATAACATACATGAATCATAATATATAACAATATACACAATACAAACAATCAACGAGTGCTCCCCCACCCCTCTGGATCATTCCTGCTTCCAAAATCTTAAAGCTTCTTCTGGTGGTGGTATCCCCCTTCCTCCAGAAAACACATATATTAGGAACTGTTTCCAGATTCCATTGAATTCATTTACTTTCATTGTGCCCCTCCTTACTTTAATATTACAAGTCAATTTATCATTTATGGCAATATCCCATACTTCCTTATACCATTCTTCCAAACAATAATCACCTCGTGTCTTCCAGTTCCTAGAAATCTCCATTCCCACCCTACTGGGGCCAGCCAGAGGTAGTATTTGCCAGTTCTCCGAACTACTCAAAATTTCCGGTAGCGGAAATTTTGAGTAGTTCGGAGAACCGACAAATATCACCTCTGGCTGGCCCCAGAGTGGGGTAGGAATGGAGATTTTGCAATATTCTTCTCCTGGAGTGGGATGGAATGGAGATTTTGCAGTATCCTTTCCCTACAGTGGGGTGGGAATGGGGATTTTGCAGTATCCTTCCCCTGCCATGTCTATCAAGCCACACCCACCAAGCCACACCATGCCCACCAAGCCACGCCCACAGAACCGGTAGTAAAAAAATTTGGATTTCACCACTGTGATATGGTATTAGGATACAGTATTTGAGCATTTGCACTTTTATTAAGGCTCAGAGACCATGTCCCTTTTGTAAAAGGGAAATCGTTTAATAGTTGAAGAATACCATAAAGCAAGTCTGTGCTTTGTCATCTTTTATTGAATAATTTATATTTTCTTAGGTAAAAAGTTATTTCTTCTAAACTTAATTTACATTATTTTCTTTAAAATATGCATATGTTTACAAGGCATCCTGATATTAATTTCATTTTTCCTGAGTACACGTAATAAGTTACATTTTCAAGTATAGCTGTAAGCAATATCTGTAACAGTTCAAGAAGTGATCAAATGTGTATTACATCATCATCTCCAATATAAATGTACCTGTTTCATATATTTGAAAATACATTTTAACAGAAGCAAATCTTTAGAACTGACTTATGAGAAAATAGTTTTGCCTGTGCTACATAAAATAGAAATGAGGACTGAATTCTTCTACAGATTTCTTGGAGTGAAAAAGACTAATTTTAAATTCCCACACAATGTGGGATGAATAATATAAATTATATTATTAACTTTAGCAGATTGAAAGAGTTAGATATGTAGGCGCATATCTGAAGTCTTAAGAATATATCGTAGTGGATTCCTTGCATATTTTTATATTTTATATATTTTAAAGCAGTTCAACAAGACTGAGGAACTTTATTCAATAAAGCTGTATTCTCCGAGTTTAAGTTTTCCATTTACAGATATTTCATTACTTGCTGAACCATATCTGCAATGCTACCAGCTGGGATTTTTCCATTGTAAAATATATTAATATCTATTACATGTCATCACATGTACCATTTACATTACATGTCATTGGTGAGCTACCCTGTTAAATGCAGTTGTTGTCTGCAAGACTGGCCTGTTGTCAGGGCTGAGAAAGGGGAGTGATGCTGTGATCTCATTCCAGCTTAATCTTTGGTTATTTCTGTGGTAAATTAAATTCATTTGTGCAAACTGTCCACTGCAGATGTGGCTCTGGGTGGCTTACCACACATTCAAAACAATAAAACAATGTCAGTGAAACATAAAGAACCGATAAGGGATGCTGACAAAATAAACCAAAGATTATCAGCAGGCCAACAACAATGCTTAAGTCACTATAAAATCCCCTGCTGTGAACTCATCTAGGTCTTCAGGCTTTGTAGAGGACTAGCAGGGTCCATGCCAATCTAACCTCTAAGGATATAACATGGCTCATTGCAATTTGTAGCCATGAACATTTGCAACTGCCATGGAAAACTGACTCGGAGTACTTCTTCAGCCCAACAGTGCAACCCTGAGCTATATATATATATTTTTATCTTCAAAATGTAGGTCCTTGGTTACCTAAAATTAATTGCATGGCTTTTGGGAACCCACCAATAATGATTAAAGGTTTGACTGCTCTGGCCACCTTTGATTGCAGTACCTCTCAGACAAAACCTGGAGCCTACATACTTTGTTTGATTCCAGTTTTAGGCTCACAATTGCCTTGGTTCATTAATCATGAATGATGGCTTAAATACACGAATGGGTGGGATCATGCTACACATACATTTGATCAATAAAAAAACACTTACTTAGCCCAGATCAAACTAGCTGCTTGGTGTGATATGCAAGCCAAGTGGGAGACCTACAGGATTCTCCCAAACAGACTGGCTTCAAACACTTGTTTAACCATCATTTGGTTCATTCAACACAGTTTGGCTATATTTAGACAGCTAAGCCATTGTCCTAACGAAGTCCAGCAAATTGTATGATGCCTTAGCTTGTATATTGTGTACAAAAATATATGGCTTTGGAAAAAAACAACACAGAGAACAAGCCCCCAGACTTCCATCCTCTTTGGTCGAGGCAATTTTGTTCCTGCGGCGTGCCTAGGACATCCAATGGAGACCATCACCCCTTGCCTGGATGAAATTACTGAGGTCTTATTGGTGTTCTCCATCTTGGTTGGGTCTTCTTCAAATGTAGGTCTGGTTTAAACAAAATGGAAGAGGTGAAAACAGCTTTTTGGGAAGGACCATTTATTTCAGCCAAAATACAGGTGCTGCAGAAGCATCTTCCTAGTCAATTCTGGCCAAACCGAAATAGCTTTTGTGTTTAGCCTTCAGGTCTCTAAAGGTCCTCCTGAACGTGTGCTAAATTCCCTTGCAGCACGGGTGCCAAACCCGTGGCGTCACATTGCCGTCACATGACATTTCTCATTGTTTTTCCCCTTTGCGGAGCTGGGATGGGCTTGGCCCGTGGACTGCCAGTTTCACACCCCTGAAAGGGGAACAAAGTGTTTCTTAACATAACCCAAACACTGCTTAAAGGTAAAAGTAAAGGTTCCCCTCGCACATATGTGCTAGTCATTCCTGACTCTAGGGGGCAGTGCTCATCTCTGTTTCAAAGCCGAAGAGCCAGCGCTGTCCGAAGACGCCTCCGTGGTCATGTGGCCGGCATGACTAAACGCCAAAGGCGCACGGGAACGCTGTTCCCTTCCTACCAAAGGTGGTCCCTATTTTTCTACTTGCATTTTTTATGTACTTTCGAACTGCTAGGTTGGCAGAAGCTGGGACAAGTAACAGGAGCTCACTCCGTTACGCGGCACTAGGGATTCGAACCGCTGAACTGCTGGCCTTTTGATCGACAAGCTCAGCGTCTTAGCCACTGAGCCACCGCGTGCCGAGTTTAGATGATGTTTGTAACCTGCTTTTGGTCCTTTCAACTGTAAATAAAATTGATTGAACTTACATTTTTTATACATTATCTGCACTTCTGGCAAAGTTGGGTTTAGGCACTGCCGCTTTCCTGAGTCCTTCCGTGTCACTCTTGAAAAGAAGGAAACAAGGAACAAAACTCCTTATTTATTACACTTACAGGTGGTTAACAACTTACAACCTTCATTTAGTGGCATTCAAAGTTACAACCAGTCCTCCCTCTTGTGTCCATCACAGCATCCCAACAATTACATGATCAAAATCTGGCTGCTTTGGCATCCACATTTACATGGGGCTCCCCCTGGGGTGCACCCGGAGGCTCCAGCTGGTCCAGAACGTGGCCGCGTGGGGGATTATGGGGGCGACAAGGCGCTCCCATGTGACACCTCTCCTGCGCGAGCTGCACTGGCTCCCACCGGCCAGTACGCTCGCACAGAGTGGGCCTCCTCAGGGTGCCGTCCGCCAGACAATGTCGGCTGGCGACCCCCAGGGGGAGAGCCTTCTCTGTGGCAGCCCCCACCCTCTGGAACAACCTTCCCCCAGAGATACGTACAATAACAGACCTCCGGATTTTTCGTCGGGCCCTGAAAACCTATTTATTTCAACTAGCTGGGCTGGCTTGAGTTAAATTTTAAATTGATTTTAAATTGGGTTGTTTTAATTTACGGCCAAAATATTTAATTATTTTAATACTGTTTTTTAAATTTTGTATGCTCTGTTTTTTACTTTGGCTGTTTACCGCCCTGAATCCTATTTGGAGAAGGGCGGTATAGAAATGGAAACAAACAAACAAACAAATAAATAAATAAATATATGATGGTTGCATCATTTTTTCCACTGCATGCAAGGGCCATTTGCAACCTTCCCAACTGACTCACCCCCCCCCCCCTCCCAAATCAATGGGAAAAGCCAGATTATTTTAACAACTGTGTGATAAGTGCGCCAGCTGGGGCAAAAAATAATTGTAATATCAGGTGCAACTCACTTAACCAACTTGCTAAGCAACAGGAATTCTGCTCTCTATTTATTTAAGAAAATTCATATGGCCACCAGAGGCGGTATTCAGCCGGTTCGAACTGATAGCAGCAACTGCCAGCCACCTGCCTGGATGTAATGCCATCCTATTTAGTCATGTTTTGAGGCCGGGTGCATGCGCGGAAGGCGCGCATGAGAGCAAAGCGCATGTGCGGAAGGACGGACACATGCGCAGAAGGCATGTGCATGCGACAAACTGGTGGTAACAATTTGTGAAACCCACCCCTGATGGCCACCCAATTCATTCTTAGTGCCTCCAGGCATCTTACAAGGATAATATCTCAAAATTAAAACAATTTGTTGTTGTTTTAACCATTTACTCACACCCGACTCTTGGAGAGTTTGTAAGCAAGTGCTCTCCATGCTACCCTATCAAGCACAGCTTCTTTCATATGTTGGATGTTCACCTTTGTATCAGATTTGATATTATCAAGCCAGCGTGTTCTTTGCTTGCTCCTTCTTCCTGTTCCACTAACCATTTCTAACATCACTGACTTCCCCAATGAATTTGCGTGCATGACGTGGCCAAACACAATACAAAAAGCCAAGGAAAGAGAATATTTGCAGCTCAGGCTTGAAATGAGGGGTCCTTGGTGCTTTCTGAGCTTGGTTGTTTTCTTGCAGACGTTTCATGACCCTACTAGGTAACCTCATCAGACTTAGTTTAGTGAAACGTCTGCAAGAAGGCAACCAAGCTCAGAGGGCATCAAAGACTACAATACAAAAAGCAATAATAACCCCACTCCACAACAATCAATAAAACTACTTGATAAAACTACTGTATCATTCTGGGTTCCCAGGCCCATTGGCAGAACCAAGTCTTCAGGATCTTGAGAAAGTGTGTTAAAGTGGAGAACAATCCTGTCTCTGCAGGGACGTTTTTTCCACAGAGAAGGATCACAATTGTGGTCATAAATTGAGGACTACTTATATTGTCCCATCCCAAACATTGTTGTGCATTCTTTGAGGCACATATTAAGGGATAAAGGCAGCCGAGACAACTCCACCTTCCGTCTACGGCAGGAATATTCTTAAATCAGAATTTTCTGGGTTTTTTTTCCTTTCCTCTCTCCCCGCTTCGCTCTGGAGATGATTCGGTACTTACATATATTCGACTTTGTTGCAGGAAGGGCTGACAGGTAAGACTTCAAAGTTGGCCACCAATCTCACAGGTATACTGCTGGAAGACATGATTCGGCACTTACAACCATTCTTCTGATAAGTCATCATACCTAGACACCAGGCAAAATAGGCAAGAGAATGGTGATTGCAAATCCCGGCGGACATTTTGAAACACATCAGTTTAGAATAGAATAGAATAACAGAGTTGGAAGGGACCTTGGAGGTCTTCTAGTCCAACCCCCTGCTTAGGCAGGAAACCCTACACCACTTCACTATCTACAGATAGTCCTCGACCACAATTGAGCCCCACATTTTTGTGGCGAAGTCTCAGATATCAGTTAAGTGAGGTTTTGCCCCCATTTTATGACCTTCTTCCCCACCGTTGTTAAGTCAGTCCTCGCCCTTGTTCAATTAGTAATACAGCTGTGAAATGAATCTGGCTGCCCCGTGGACTTTGCTCATTACAAGATTGCAAACGGGGATGGCGACAGAACTCCGGGACACGGCAACTGTCACACATATGAGTCGGTTACCAAGCATCAGAACGGAGAGGCCCCTTTTTAATAGCCGGCTTTGGGACTGTGTGGAGAAGAATAAGTCACATATGGATTGGAAAGCAGTGCTGTTCTGCCCCAGCTACAGATCCCAAAGAATGCAGCACCCACAAACTCTGAACAAAACTTAGTTTACTCAATAACGCAGTTTTAGCAAATGCAGACTGTTAATAAGTGTTCTTAACTGTTAGATCAGGCGCAGGAACAGAAGACGTGACCAGCTCGATACATGTAACAAACTTTATTTACAAGTAACAAGTAAAGAAGACTGCTGGCACGCTGCCGGAGCTCTCCTTATATTCGCTCTCGGCAGCCGCACCGCCCCTAGACAGGGATTCAAATCTCCCGCCCGATGGCTGGCAGCCAATCAGGGCGGATGTCCTTATAAGGACATAACACTCCTCCCCCCTTAGTCTGGACTGTCAAATCTCGTCCACAAAAGTCACGTAATCCCGCAGGTACGTAGGACGCCTCGGCACCCTAGCTGACCTGCGCAGTCTCACTTGTTCTCCGTCTCCGACCTGGGTGGACGGGGCTCTGTCGTCTCCCGGCTCCCTCTCCGGAACCGGGCTTGGTTCGGCTGTCGAGTGAGCGGGGTCACCCCCAGCGCCTCCGGCCGGACCGCAGACCTTGGATGGCTGGTTCTGGTGGTCTTCTTCCTGGCCTGTGGATCTGTCGCCTCGTCTCGGTGGCTCGGTTCCGACCCGGGAAGAGCGTCTGAATCTTGGTAAGTCCATTGTTTGCTCCTCCCCGGTCTCCCGGGCGCTGCGGTTCGGCTGTGGTTCGGCCTGGTGCCGGGTGGGTGGTGGTTCTGTCTGGTGCCCTCTGGACCGGCCCGCCGGCTGCGGGTGGTGCTGGCTTGTGTTGCGTTGTCCGACCTCGCAGGGGTGGTGTTGGTCTGCTAGGTCGGGCTGGCGTTGGTCTACCCTGTCTGGTCGGTGGTTGTCGACCTGGTCGGGCTGTTGTTGCGGCACTACCTCTGCGGGGCGGCGGAGGTCTCCCTTGCCGGGGTGGTGCAGGCCTACCTGGCCGGGTTGTTGTCGGCTTTCCCTTCCCCCTAGTCCCTGGTCTACCGTTGGGTGGTGCCTGGGGTCATCCGGGTCGGGGTGTTGTTTCCTGGCTGCCTCTTGTGATGGGCGGGGGTCCCTCTCGCCGGGGAGTCGAGTGCCACCCTTGCCCATAGGTTTGGGGGTGCCCGTCTTGGATGGGTCCCGGTCTACTCGCCTGGAACTGCAGTCTCCCTGGCTGGGCTGGCATGGGCTGCTGTAACTGGTGGGGTGCGCTGCTCCTCCTCTGGGCAGGTCCCGGTCTACCTGCGGGCTGGGTTGGTGGTCCCTGGCCTTGCCGTGCCCGGTGCCCACCTGGCTGGGTTGGTGTTGCCATCCCCCGTGCGGTTGGCCCCCGGTCTACCTCGCTGGGCTGCCGATGTGACAGCATTTGGTAGTGGGCTGGGCCAACCTTGTCGGGGTGGTGCCGCTCTGCCTCGCAGGGGTGTGGTAGGCCTACCTCGTCAGGGTGTTGTAGGCCTACCTCGTCGGGGTGTTGTAGGCCTACCTGGTCTGGGTGTGGTAGGCCTACCTCGCCGGGGTGTTGGAGGCCTACCTCGTCGGGGTGTTGTAGGCCTCCCTCGTCAGGCTGGTTTTCATGTGCCCCCCCCACCTTTTTCGGAGTTGGTCGATGTGGCGTCTCGTGAACTGTCCATCTTCCAACTCAACGATGTAGGACTTGGGCCCGGTTGTGCTGGCAATTTTCCCCTTCAGCCACTTAGGAGAGCCGCTGAAATTCAGCGCGAAGATTGAATCTCCTTTGCTGAAGGCGCGAAGCGGGCGGCTGGCGGTTGCGGTCACTTCCGGGCTGTATTGGGGGTGCAGCCGGTCCAAGGGTGACCTCAACCTTCTGCCCATCAACAGTTCGGCCGGGCTCTTGTGGGTGGTGGCGTGTGGCGTGATGTGCTGGGTGAGGAGGAAGTTGTCTATGCGCTCTTGCCAGTCCCCCGGGCCCATCTTGGTGAGGGCCTCTTTGGTCAGTCGGACCATGCGTTCGGCTTGTCCGTTTCCGGCCGGCCTGTAGGGGGCGGACAGGGCGTGGCGGATGCCCAGTCCTGCCAGGAAGGACTCCATGGCCAGGGATGTGAGCTGGGGGCCGTTGTCCGAAACTAGCACATCCGGAAGTCCATGTGTGGCAAACAGACGGCGCAGGGCTCGGATCGTCGCTTCTGTTGTGGTAGATGCCATGGATATCACCTCTAGCCACTTGGAGAAGGCATCTACCACGATGAGGAGGTGTCGCCCTTGCATCGGACCCGCGAAGTCAATGTGGATCCTCGACCAGGGGTTGCTGGGGGTCTCCCACTTCGCGACTTCGGATTGCGGCGGCGCTGGGCGAACTTCTTGGCACGGGTCACATCTGGAGACCCATTGTTCAATGTCTCTGTCCATGGAGGGCCACCAGACGTAACTCCGTGCCAGGGCCTTCATGCGGACGATGCCCGGATGCCCCTTGTGCAGGGTTTCCAACGTCCGCCGTTGCAGAGTGCTTGGAATCAGCACCCTGTCTCCCCATAGCAGGCAGCCCTTTATGGTGGACAGCTCCTCCTGTTTCCTGGCGAACGGGCTGAACCTTTCCTCCGGCTTTTCCGCTGGCCACCCTCTGAGGATCCAGGACTTCACTTGGCGGAGTGTGGGGTCCTTTTGAGTGTGGACGGCCACATCTGCGGACGACACCGGGCAGCTGGCGTCGTCATCAATGTGGAGTAGGTGGAGCGTGGGGGCTGGGTCTTCGACCGGCTTCTTCGATGGGCATCTGCTGAGGGCATCAGCATTCCCTATGGCTGTGCCTGGCTGGTGCACGAGCCGATAGGAGTAGCCAGCTAGGAAGATGGCCCATCTCGTCATTCTTGGGGACATGAAGGTCGGGGTTGGTTGGTCGCCTGCGAGGAGTCCCAGCAGCGGCTTGTGGTCTGTGACTATGGTGAAACGTCTGCCGTAAAGGTATTCGTGGAAGCGCTTCACTCCAGCCACGATGGCCAGGGCTTCTTTGTCCAGCTGGCTATAGTTTCGTTCTGCGCCGGACATTGTCTTTGAGAAGTACGCGATTGGGGCTTCCGAGCCATTGGGCAGTTCGTGGCTGAGGACTGCCCCCACCCCGTAGGGCGACGCGTCGCAGGTCAGTCTGATGGGGAGCGTCTCGCTGTATTGGATGAGGACGCTTTTGGACGTCAATAGTCCCTTGATGGCCCGGAATGCTGCTTCCTCTTCCTGGCCCCACTTCCAGGAAGCCGATTTCCCCAGCAGTCGGTGGAGTGGCTCAGCAACTGTGGCTTTCTGTTTTAAGAAAATGGCGTAGAAGTTGAGCAACCCAAGGAAAGCCTGAAGCTCCGTTTTGTTTTTTGGGCTTGGAGCTTCATGGATTGCTTCCACTTTTGATTTGGTGGGGTGTATGCCTGTGCTATCAATGAGGAAGCCCAGGAACTCGACTTCCTGTACTCCTATGATGCACTTGTCCCGCCTGACCCTCAAACCCTTGTCCTTGAACCGCTGCAGGACAAGCCTGAGCCTTTCAAGGAGTTGGGGTCTCGAGTCACCGGAGATGAGCACATCATCGAAGTAAGGCACCACCCCTGGAACGCCTTGGAGAAGGCGTTCCATCATGGATTGGAAGATGCCAGGGGCAGCGCTGACTCCAAATTGGAGGCGGTTACATTTAAATGCCCCTCTGTGCGTGACAATCGTTTGGGCCTCCGCCGTTTTGTCATCCACTGGCAGTTGCTGGTAAGCCTGGGCCAGGTCCAGTTTCGCGAAAATTGATCCAGATCCCAGGGAATGCAGCAGGTGTTGCACCACTGGGACTGGGTATGCGCTCTGTGCCAACGCCTTGTTGATGGTACAACGGTAGTCAGCACAGATGCGCACAGACCCATCATGCTTCAGTGGGGTCACAATGGGGGTCTCCCATGAGGCATGATCGATCGGTTCCAGTACGCCCTGGGCTATCAGCTTATCCAGCTGTTCATCTACTTTAGGCCGCAGGGCAAATGGAACTCGGCGGGGCTTGAGCCTGATTGGGGTGATTCCCTTGTCCAGATTAAAGGAGATTGGCCTCCCCACAAATTTCCCCAGCTTACCATCGAAGACTTCTTTGAACTCTTCGATGATGGAGTCGAGTTCGTCCCTGCGGATCTCGTGGATGCCCTGAAGTGAAAGTCCTAGAGGCTTGAACCACTCCACGCCCAACAGGTTCGGTCGGCTGTGCTGCACAATGGTGATGGGTAGCTTTCCATCGAAGTCGTTGTATTTCACATGGATGGTTGCTCTGCCTAGGATTTCAATGGGGTTTCCGTTAAAGTCCACAAGTTTGTCTTTCGGGGCTTTCAGCTGGGTTCTTTTGTATGCCGGTTTCAGCTGTTGTAGGTGCTGCCAGTCCATGATGGAGAAGGCGGATCCGGAGTCTACCTCCATCTTGCACGGAGACCCCTCTGCTAGCAGCGTCACGTGGAACTTGGTGGTTCCCTCGTCGCTTGTGTGAGCGATGGTGGTGGTCTGGTGCACCGTTCTGTTTCGGGGATATTCCTCCTCCCCGCGGCGGGACTGGTTTGAGGACCGTTTGGATGTCCTCTGGTTATCTTTGCGATTTTCCCGGAATCGCGGTCTGGGCGGCTCCGGGGCTGGGTCTGTGGCTCTGCAGGCCTCGGCGATGTGGCCCCTCTTCAGGCATCGGCGGCAGGTCGCGTCCCTCCATCTGCAGGTTGCTCTGGGGTGGTCGCCTCTGCAGCTGCCGCATCGCTCTCCACGGTCGCCATGCTGTGGTGTTTCCCGCCTGGGAGGGCGGGACACCTTGTGGACGGCCATTTCCTCATCAGACTCGGATTGCGTGGTTGCCTCGTCTGATGAGGTTGGGCCCGACTTGTGGATCTTATGGATCCCTCTTGCTTTTACCATTGCAGCGGCTGCTTGTTCGGACGTCTCCGCCGCTGTTGCCTCGTCGAGGACGTCTTTAAGCGGAATCCTCTTCCTGCTGAGGAATTTCTTTTGCAGCCCCACATCTCGCATTCCAAAAACAATGCGGTCCCGGATGGCGTTGTCCACATTGTCGAACTCACAGTTGGCAGCGAGTTGGCGGAGCGCTGCCACGAATTCTTTGATGGATTCACCTTCCCGCTGGTTTCTTTGCTGGAAGGTGAACCTGTTTGCGATGGGGGTGCCTGTAGGTGCATAGTGCTCCTGTAAGACGTCCTGCAGGTCGTTCCAGGACATCTCCTCGATGTCCCTAGGTGCCACGAGGTCCATCACCATCTCTAGGACGTCCGATCCGCAATGAGCCAGGAAGAGGGCTCTTTTCCTCTCATCATCGAGGTTCTGGTATCCATTGCCTCGCAGGAACTGCCGGAATCGGACCATGTATGACCTCCACTTCTCCCGGGATGGGTCGAACGGGTTCAGCGCGGTCATCGGGGCTTGCGGGGTAGCCATTCTGGAAGTCGCTGTGGTGAAGTGACTTCAGCTCTTTGGGCGATCGTGCCGTGAGTCTTTCTCAGGTTCTCTTCTCTAGTCCTTCGTCGCCAGTGTTAGATCAGGCGCAGGAACAGAAGACGTGACCAGCTCGATACATGTAACAAACTTTATTTACAAGTAACAAGTAAAGAAGACTGCTGGCACGCTGCCGGAGCTCTCCTTATATTCGCTCTCGGCAGCCGCACCGCCCCTAGACAGGGATTCAAATCTCCCGCCCGATGGCTGGCAGCCAATCAGGGCGGATGTCCTTATAAGGACATAACATTAACAGCCTGCCAGAATTCCACAGATAAGATAGTCAGAGTCTTACTGGAGTTGGCAGAAAGCCCAGAAGCAAGGTTGCAGAGACATCCCAACGCGATGATTAGTGAACTAAAGTTGTTTCCTGCAGCTTGTTGCAAGCTGCGTTCTTTCTTAAATAGGCTAAGGGAGTGGCCAATTAGCCCCAAGCCTTACTCTCGAGGAGACCTCCTCCTGAGGAACCACTCCTGCCTTTTGGCAGTTCTGCGTGCCCGTGCATTGAGAAGAGGCTCCTCCTCTTCACCCTCTTCACTTAAAGGAGCTTCTGGAGGTTCTGAAGGCCCTGACTGAATCCCTGCCTCTGGCATCACATCTTCTTCAGCCTCCTCGCTATCTGACTCGAGCGCCGGCTGCACAGGCTGCTGGCGCAGCACCACACCAGCCTCCTCATTGTCAGGATCAGCAACAATCCGCGCAGGCCGCTGGCGGGCCACAACAAGTGCAAATGCTTTTGCACTGTTGCAAATAATGTTGCCAGGTGTCCACTATTTGAGCGGACAGTCTGCTTTTTTCATATTATGTTCACTATTTTTTTTCCACAAAATAGTGGACATATTTTTTATTCAAAAGCTTTATGATAAAATTAAAATGTAATTTAATATTTTACATATTATTATAATATATTTGATGTTTTGAATTTTAAGTAAAGTTTTGAAGTGATTATTTTAATACGTGTTAAAATGTTTGTAAGAAAATATATAATTTAATTGTAATTTTTTTATTATTTTTTTACTACTTAACCCCCCACCCCCCACCCCGCTTGTCCGCTATTTTGGGGAAGCAGACCTGGCAACCCTAGTTGCAAAATGGCCACAAAACCTAGAATTTCTCGCTGAAAAATTGCCCTGAAAAACTCATTTGTTGTTTCCTATTGCAAGATTTAAAAATAATATATTTTTAAGATGTCAAGTAACCAGTGGCTTGCTGTTTCCTTAATACTGGTATACACTACACCTTATCAACACTAACAGTGAAAATTTGTATTAGAGACTTGCTCTGAGCTTTAACAAAATAATTTAACTGACCAGTATCTCTTTCAACTTTGGTGACTTTAAGATGGGTGGACTTCAACTCCCAAAATTCCCCAGCCAGCAAAGCAAATTAATTTCCAGAAATTAATCAATTCACATTCTAGGATAAACATGCTCAGTCCCCCAAAATGCTGTCATTTTTCCTTACCTTCTGTTCCCACTGCAAGCAGGAGGAGCAAAATGAGAGATATAGCACAGACTTTCTCCATAGTAATGCAAGTTCTTGAGTGTTCATTCTCTCTAGTAGCAGATGCTGTGATTTATAGGCAGAGAATTCTCCCTCCCTGAAAGCTGATTGGTCCTTTTAATTGCTTAAGGGAAAGTCCCACCCGACTGCAAATACCAGGAAAAAGTTCCTGTTTTAGGAAATGGAAAGTTTTCACTTTCAGTTCTGTTTAGCATCTCGACACAAGCTCTCTTTGTCTTTGCTGACACCTACAAGCCTTGAATTAAAATGTCCTTGGCTTATAATAATTCATTCAGTGACCGTACAAAGTTACACTGAAAAAGTGTACAAAGCACTGAAAAAAAGCGACTGAGGACCGTTTTTCACACTTACGACCGTTTCAGCATCTCCACGGCGATGTGATCAAAATTCAGATGCTTGGCAACTGATCCATATTTATGACGGTTGTCTATGGAAATTCTCAGTCAATCCAGGTTATGCCTGTCCCAAACGTTGTCATTCCATACGTTGCAGGAATAGCTGAAAAACTCAGGAGGATCTTCAGCCAACACAACATACGTGCACACTTTAAATCCAAGGATACACTAAGGCAGAAACTTGCCCACCCCAAGGATAACACACCCAGACACAAACGGAACAACGTATATGCAGTACTATGCAGTGAGACATGTGCAGAGCTGTACTTTGGGGAAACAAAACAACCACTTCACAAACGCATGGCACAACATAGGAGAAGAAATCCATTAGGACAAGATTCAGCAGTCCATCTGCATTTGAAAGACAAAGGCCACTCTTTTGAAGACAGCAAAGTCCACATTTTGGACAGAGAAGACTGCTGGTTTGAAAGAAGGGTCAAAGAGACCATCTATGTCAAAATTGAACAGCCCTCTTTAAACAGAGAGGGAGGGATACCACATGAACTATCTCCAGTCCACAACACAGTTCATTCAGCAGTTCCAAGAAGGCTCCACACCCATTTGCACTACTCAGGTGACCCTGATGGCACAGATAAACCTCCAGGTGGCCTCAAGGACTCCCTAAAAGGATGCAAATGACCAGATGTCTGCAAGGAGTATAAATCCTTCCATTTCCCCACCATCCAGTCAGAGCTGAAGAAGCTTCTTGGATGAGAAGCGAAATGTCTTCAAAGAAAAACAAAAACGTCCAGTTGCCTGTTGAAAAAAGCTCCTTTGGGACATTTATGATGGTAGCAGTGTCCTGGGATCATGTGATCACCTTATGCGCCTTTCTGACAAAGTCAATGGTGGAGGTTAATTTACTTACCGTAACAACTCTGTTATTAACTTAACCACTGCGATGATTCCTTAATATCTGTGGCAGAAAAGAGATACACCTAAATTGTTTACTTGGTCAACAATTTGAACAACCACATTCGTTGAGCAAACAGTACGGGTAATCCTTGACTTACAACCATTTGCTTAGTGACAATTTGAAGTTACAGTGTCACTAAAAACATGACTTATAACCATCAAACCATCCCAGTGGGGTCACATGAGAACTGGCATGTACTCACAATGGTTGTGCTAGCCTGAGGTCATGTGATCACCCATTTGCAACCTTCCCAGCTAGCTTGCCACAATGGGGGAAATGCTTAACAACTGCATGATTCACTTTACAACTGGAATGATTTGTTTAACAAGCAAAAGGGGCCTAAAATTGGATGTCACTCATCTAACAACCATCTTGTTTTGCAAGGAAAATTCCGATTGCACTTATGTCATAAATTGAGGACAACCTGTCTAATAGCCGATGTCTATATATCGTATGATCAATGGAGGCCATTTGTCTTCTCCAACCACCAAGACCACGCCTTCATTAGAGTTATGGTGGCACAATGGTTAGAATGCAGTATATCACAGGCTAATTCTGCTGACTGCCAGCAGTTCGATCCTGACCAGCTCAAGGCTGACTCAGCCTTCCATCCTTCCGAGGTTGGGAGAAGGAGGTCCTCGCACTTACAACCATCGCAGCATCCCCATGGTCACATGATCAAAATTCAGGGTGATTGGCAACTGGCATTTCTTTGGTTGCAACATCTGGAGTCATGTGGTTATCATTTGCAACCTCTCCAAACACCTGAATTTTGATCATATGACCCATGGGGAAGTTGATTGTAAGTGCGAGGACCAATCATTTGTTATTAGTAGTTGCAAAGTCGTGACCGACCCATCACGACCCCATGGACAACGTTTCTCCAGGCCTTCTTATCCTTTACTGTCCTCCGGAGTCCATTTAAGCTCACTGCTTCAGTGACTCCATCCAGCCACTTCGTTCTCTGCCGTCCCCTTCTTCTTTTGCCCTCAGTCTTTCCCAGCATTAGGCTCTTCTCCAGTGAGTCCTTCCTTCTCATTTGGTGGCCAAAGTATTTGAGTGGACCAATCATACGTTACTTTTTTCTTTCTTTCTTTCTTTTTTAAATAAAGTTTATTTTCATTTTTAAAAATACAATACTTTACATATATACATACAAGGTCATTGCAACTAACGTACACAAATCTGCGCCTATATCACTAATACAATCCATTTCATTTCCCTCTCTTTTCTTTCACCCAATTATACGATAAATTCCAACATTTGTAATAATCAGAATCTTTTTGGTTCCTAAGTAATTTCGTTAACCGGTCTGCCTCTGCACCTTCTGTAATTTTCCAAATCAATTTATTTTCTGTGGGTATTAATTCGTTTTTCCATTCTTGCGCATATAGTATCCTAGCTGCAGTAGTGATGTAGAGGATCAAAAAATCAAGAGTTTTTTTTTTTTATTAGGAATGAAACCAGACAAAATAACTAAGGAAAAATGGTATTTGATCCTCCATACATTACTTTTTTCAATATTGTTGCAACTTCACTAAATGGTCGCTAAAAAATGGTTGTAGGTTGAGGACTACTTATATGTCACTAAACTTGTAAATTTATAAATTTGGAGCAGCAAATTGGAACCCCTCCTCTTCTTCCTCTTCCTCCTCCTCTTCAGAGTTGTAAGGACATTGGTGAACTTTTAGCCCAACCCCCTACTCAAACAGGATACCCTATAGCATTTCAGACAAATGGCTGTCCAATCTCTTCTTAAAAACCTTCAATGATGGAGCAGCAGCAACTTCTGGAGGCAAGCTATCCACTGATTTTTTTTTTTTCACTGACATGAAATTTTTACTTAATTTTAGATTGGTTGCCTCCTTGATTAGTTTCCATCCATCGCTTCTTGTCCTGCCTTCAAGGTGCTTTTGAGAATAGGTTGACCCCATTCTTCTTTGGGGCAACCCCTGAAATATTGGAAGACTGCTATCATGTCTCCCCTTCTTTTCATGAACCTACTAGACATACCCAAATTCCTGTAACCGTTCTTCATATCTTTTAACCTCCAGTCCCCTAATCATCTTAACTGCTCTTCTCTACACTCTTGCCAGAGTCTCAACATCTTTTTAATAATTTGCATTTAGGGAAAAAAAAATCTACCGGTAATTAATGGAGGCTAATGCCTCCTACTAAGGCAGCATTTAACATCCAGCTGCCTGCAATTACTGCGAGTTCAATTCTCACCAGGCTCAAGGTCGACTCAGCCTTCCATCCTTTCTAAGATGGGTAAAATGAGGACCCGGTTTGTGGGAGCAATAAGCTGACTTTGTATAAAAAAGAACACCGGTTGGGGGGGGGGGTCGAAAGCCCTACTAAGCAGGTATATACAAAAGTATGAAGGCTATTGCTTAACGCATTGTAAGCCGCCCTGAGTCTCCGGAGAAGGGCGGCATATAAAAATAAATAAAAATAAAAATAAATTTAAAAAAATAAATTTAGTGGTGTGTTTTTTTTAAAAAGGTCAGACAGCCACTGTAGCTTACATTTCTTTCTCTTCTCTTTGCTGATGACTCACAATGAGCTTGAAACTGAAACCGAATTTGGCTTTTAGGAGAAATCTCTGTTTTCCAGGAAAAGGAAGGAATCTGACTGCCTGTTTAAGGGGAAAACCAAGAAATTCTCAGTAAGACCATCGGTTGATCCTGGCTGTTATTTCTTGTAAGAACTCAGCAATCGAAGGGAATTCAACTCACTTGGTAGTGGACTGCAGAAAGTCCTCAACTTACAACCTCTTGCTCAGTGATTCTTCAAAGCAACAGTGGCACTGAAAAAAAGTGACTTAAACTGTTTTTCATACTGTTGCAATTCTCCGTGCTCTCTCCGTGATCGAAATTTGCATGCTTGTCTAATGGTCCATGTTTATGACGGTCGCAGTGTCCCGGGGGTCACGCGATCCCCTTTTACGACCTTCTGACAAGCAAAGTCAAGGGGGAAGCCAGATTCATTTAACAACGGTGTGATTCACTGAATGACGGCAGAGATTCATGTGACAACTGTGTCAAGAAAGCTCGTAAAAGCAACTTGGCTGGGATCGTCAGAGCCTTTTGAAAGCATTTTAGCATGTAGAAAAAAATGGTTTTAAAAGTTTTAAAAGTTAAAAACAAAAAGTGGCCACGCCCACCCAGTCACATTACCCCCACCACCACCAAGCCACGCCCACAGAACCGGTAGTAACAAATTTTAGATTTCACCCCTGGATTGAGGTACACAAAATTGTAAAGCTACTAAAAAAAAAATGGTGAAGCTTGGACTGCAACATTACAACACACACAGTTCATGATTAGGAACGGAAGCGGTATAATGGTATAAGTAAGATAAAGTACACTACAGGTAGTCCTTGACTTACAACCATTCATTTAGTGACTGTTTGAAGTTACAATGGCACTGAAAAAAGTGACCTATGACATTCTTTGCACACTTAGAACCGTTGTAGCATCCTCGTGATCAAAATTCAAATGCTTGGCAACTGACATGTATTTATAACGGTTGCAGTGTCCCAGGGACAGGGTGGGTTCTAATTTTTTTTACTACCGTTTCTGTGGGTGTGGCTTATTTTGTGGGCGTGGCTTGATGGTCATGTGACAATTCTTTAGGATTTAGCAGAGGTACTGGTCTACCAGGCTTTTAACTGTCTACTCATTTATTTTTGCAGGCACCGATCTACTCATTTGTTTTTGGAAGCACCAGTCTACCACCACACTGCCTTTTAACACTGATCAGCTGTAGGGCGGCCCTTTGAAGCCCTACGGCAAGAGTTTAAACAGTTTTTTTCCTTCTAGCTGATCAGCTGGGACTCAGGAGGCAGCAATAGATTGGGGGTGGGGCCAAATAAAAGGTAAGAATAACGCCGGGGGCAGGGGGGAGAAAGAGCCGGTTCGGTGACATCATATCGTCACCGCTAGCGGCTCGGTGGAACTGGGTTGAACCGGGAGGAACCCACCACTGCCCAGGGTGATATGATCCCCTTTTGTGGCCTTCTGACAAGCAAAGTCAACGGGGAAGCTAGATTCACTTAACAACCATGTTACTCACTTAACAGCTGCAGTGATTTTTATTTTTTTAATTTTTTTAATTTGATTTATATGCCGCCCTTCTCCAGAGACTCAGGGCGGCTTACAATGTGTTAAGCAATAGCCTTCATACTTTTGTATATTTATACAAAGTCATCTTATTGCCCCCATAATCTGGGTCCTCATTTACTTAGGAGCTGCCTCAAGAAAGGTAAAATGGAACAAAACTCACTTTTTTTTAATATAATTAAATTTAATTATAATTAATAATAAAACAAACAAACACATAATACATCAATCCTTTCGTGTATCTTCTCGGTGTTTCTTCCGTGACTTCTTCTTCTTTTTATTCCTTCTCCTATCTTCATTTCTCCTTGATAATTTCCATTTCTCTGTTGCGATATTTCCCCCCAAATTACAATACATTTAATATAACATTCTCCTTATTTAATTATCACAATTTTTATCTATATCTCTTTTTTAAGCAATCATAAAATTTCCCCCTTATCTTATAGTAGTCCGTATCCTCTCTCTCTTTAATCATCAATCTCTTCATTTCTGCACAATCTAAGAATTTTTTAATTACTTCCCCTTCCAAAGGGATTTTCTCTGCTTTCCATCTTTGCGCAAATGCTATCCTCACTGCAGTTATTATATGTATAATCAAGTATATATTTTCTTTACTAATTTTCTCTGGTAGTATACCCAATAGGAACAGCTCAGGTTTTAAATCAATATGTTGTTGGGTCATTTCTTCTAACCATGTCTTAATTCTGCTCTCATAGTCTCTAGCTTCTAAACTCACTTTTAACGAACGGAAATTTGGGCTCAATTGCGGTCATAAATCGAGGACTATCTTGTATTGGTGTAACAAGCATAAAAATATTCAGGAATGAAGTACGCCAATTTGACATTGTCATATAGCTTGTTTGATTTGGAAGATTGAAGACCTGCTGTGGTCAGAAATGTCAAAAACAAAACAAAAATCACAGCCTTTTTGCCTCATTACATAGTTCATGTACTCGTTTTTTTTTTTAAATAAATTGCTACAGGAAGTACTGGGGTTACTTCTAAATCCATATATAACGCTGTTGGATCAGTGGTTCCAATTTGAGTGTCATAGATGATGAGTCCTTCACAAGCTGATTACATGTCCATAGAAGTGAAGCAGCTTCTTCAAAACTTGGCTTGAACTTCATTATTTGGCCTTCATTCGGTTCAAAATATCCTGTAAAGGAAGCATAAAATGTGAGCCACTTGATTAGTTTTCTCCACTTACAAAATATTGCCTTTTTAACTCGTTCTTCTGATCCATGTTCTGACTGAGTCCATTCCATTCCATTCCATTCCATTCCATTCCATTCCATTCCATCATCTAATTTCTATTCTATTCTATTCTATTCTATTCTATTCTATTCTATTCTATTCTATTCTATTCTATTCTATTCTATTCTATTCTATTCTATTCTATTCTATTCTCCTTATAAACCTCCAGTGTTGAAGCACCCACAACTTCTGGAGGCAAGTCCTTCTACTGATTAATTGTTCTCATGGTTAGGAAATTTTTCCTTAGTTCTAGGTTGCCTCTCTCCTTGATTACTTCCCATCTGTTTCTTCTACTCAAAATTTCTGCTACCGGTTCTCCAGAACCTGTCAGAACCTGCTAAATTTCACCCCTGAAGAGTCCTTCTTTTCTCTAGATCAGACATACCCAATTCCTGCAATTGTTCTTCATATGTTTTAACCTGATGATGGTTAAATAATATAACATGATGAAGAATATAAAACAAGGGAATCCTTCAAAAAGGGAAAGTCCCCTTTAAATTGTAGAGAAAGTAATTTCTATAGGAAAGGAATCTCATCCTCAAGAAAAGGTCTCAAGGGAATGTTTTGAAGATCAAGTCAGTCAGGAATGAATCCATCTACGTAGAATAACGAGCCACCTGTAGTTAGAACTGATTATATTATCCACTGGACTGTCTAAGATTCCCCTCTCTTTGCTGGCTTCCTTGCAAAACTGACAAACAAGCCACAATTAAACAGCAGGAAACATCTGACCGCGAGCTAAGATTCGGAAGCTAAGATGCGGAAGTTTTGAGGAGCTGCTATGAGTAATTTTGTACGAAACGTGACAAATGTGATAAGTAAAAAGGCTGAATGGTAACCTTGTGAAAGAAATTACAGAGACCGACATGTGGCAAATAACAATTTTTGTTTATATAAATATCTGAGTCACACTTCAGGCTATTTCTGCGGGAATAAACAGCTGAAAAAAGATTTACTGCCTCGTTCCAGCTGGATTTATTAGTCCTCAGAAAAACACAAACAAGCTAACATTCCAACATGTTCGCTACTTACCTTTTTAATTTCCCTGCCTTGGTCCCCGTTCAGGTTCAGACAAAGTCTTTGGTTGTTTCTAAGCGTCACTCTACATATATGCAAAGAGACCAAATTAAAGACCAGATTAGACAAAGGATTGTTTGGTGTTATTAGCATTCATCATTAATTGACTCTCAATGCAACTGTTGTGAAGCCGGCCCACTTGCCTTCCCACCTCTCCAGATTGTCAGCTGCAAACTCAACATACTCACACCAGTTGACTAAAGATAACTTTACTTTGTGCAATCCATTTCTCTCTCTCTCTCTCTCTCTCTCTCTCTCTCTCTCTCTCTCTCTCTCTCTCTCTCTCTCTCTCTCTCTCTCTCTCTCTCCCTCCCTCCCTCCCTCCCTCCCTCCCTCCCTCCCTCCCTCCATCTCTCTTCTACACTGTAGGTCAGCATGGAAAGCATTTAATTCCAGATATTTCAGTCAGCTAGCATGAGTAAACACCAAAGATGCATGGAATGCTGTTACCTTCCCACTGTAGGAAGTTAGCACCCACCCCTTTCCTAGAAGATGAAATATTTTAGGAAATATTAAAAAGGCAGAATATTATGTTTCCCTGTATGAGAAACGGAGAAGCATGTTTTAAAGACAAAACAGCTCCCACCTACCCTTTGTCAATGGGCCAGAGGCAGAAACTCAATCCTTTGACAAAGGATCATCATCTGCAACACAATAGGGACCATCTAGCAACAGAAACTAACACAATGGGACTCATCTAGTAGCAGAAACTCATCACATGGCACCTGGGAAGATTACATCAGCCAGCAAGGCTAGCTAAGACCCCCACCCCCTGGGAGTCTGACAACCAATTAGGATACTCTTTGGGGCCCCAGGAAGTTCAAAGCCAGAGAGAGCATAAAACCCGGGGACTCGCTGTATCTGGTCCCTTTTCTGTTCAGGAACTCAAGCCATGTGATCCTGTCCACCATTAAACCATCTTTCCAAGCAGTCTCCATGTTTCCAGTGTCTTTTTCCCCACTTGGAGCTGAACCCAGAAGGATATTTCTTCCTACACCACCAAAGGTGGTCCCAATTTTTCTACTTGCATTTTTCACATGCTTTCGAACTGCTAGGTTGGCAGAAGCTGGGACAAGTAACAGGAGCTCACCCCGTTACACGGTACTAGGGATTCGAACCGCTGAACTGCTGACCTTTCGATCAACAAGCTCAGCATCTTAGCCACTGAGCCACCACGTCCCTTCAGTCAGTTTAAGCCACCTCTAAGATTCCTTCACTTTTGTTATCCTCCGTGAATCTCAAGCATAAAAACAAAAATTGTCTGCTTTTTTTTTAAAAAAAAAATCTATGTTCCCCCATCCTTATTCAGTTTGGGACACCTTGATTGTTGCTCATTCTGGTGGCACCTTGATTTATTTAGTTGTTTGTTTTATTTATGGAGGCTGGGCAGGGGACAGAATATATCTGCCCTCAGTGTAGAAGGGATTGCCACTCTCGAAATGGCCTTTTTAGTCACACTAGATGCTGTTTTAGGACCTCTTTCCAGAGCACGATACCATGGTCTCTTGAGACTGAAGGATTCCAATGATATTTATTTATATCCCACCTTTATTATTTTTATAAATAACTCAAAGTGGTGAACATGCCAGTACTCTTCCTATTTAATTCACAACAGTAACCCTATGAGATGGGCCAAGCTGAGAAAGAATGACTGGTCCAAAGTCACCCAGCCAACATTCATGCAGTTCAAAGCAGAACTAGAACTCACCATCAACTAGCAATTGGTCCAAAGTTACCCAGCTGGCTTTCATGCCTAAGATTTCCCACCTAAAACTCATGATCACCCAGTTTCTAACTCAGGATCTCCCAGATATCTTAACCAGTACACCAAACTGGCAAACTGATGGTGGAAGTGTCTTGTGTTGTCATGGACTACATAGTTCAAATTTTTACTTGGCATGGATTTTATCACCAGATAGGAATGGCACAATCAGAAAAGTATAAGGCAGAAATTTCTATGGCTGAAAATAAAGAGAGACCCAGCAGGCTGAAATAGATATGAGTATCCTGAAATATGCTTTCCACTTTGAGGTGAAATATGGAGACGAGAGAGAGAGGGAGAGAGGGGAGAGAGAGAGAGAGAGTGTGTTTTTTATTTCGGATGCGTGCAACTGGCATGTACTTATGACTGTTGTAGTGTCCCGGGGTCATGTGATCACCTTTTGCAACCTTCTGACAAGCAAAGTCGATGGGGAAGCCAGATTCATTTTACGACCGTGTTACTATGACAGAGCAGCTGGGTGTCTCCCTGTTACTAATTGAACAACGTCAGTGATTCACTTAACAACTCTGGCATGAAAGGTTGTAAAAGGGGGCAAAACTTACTTAAGAACTGTCTCACTTAGCAATGAACATTTTGGCAATTCAATAGCTTCAGTAGGAGAAGGCATCAAGATTCTGCTCAACTACTTACATCACTTCCTCTCGACTGCAGGTGGTGCTTGGACGGTGGTACTCAGTTTTAACTATACGGTTCTTTTGCACAGAATTTCTCAAACCTTTGCATAAACAGCGCTCCCGACCCGCGCTGGGAATTCCTGCAAAAGATCATATAAAGAAGGTGAATACTTCACCCATCATTTACCATCATCTAAAACAGTGTTTCTCAACCCAGCAATTTTAAGGTGAGTGGACTTCAGTTCCCAGAATTCCTCTGCTGGGGAATTCTGGGAGTTGAAGTCCATCTACCTTAATATTGCTAAGGTTGAAAAACACTGATAAAATGTATGGGAGGTGTTTGCTTGCAAACCTTCCATTATACTAATTACAGTATATCATCACGATATACTGTAATTTGTATTATCTATCTTCCTGTCCATTCCATCCATCCATCAGTCTATTTCTTTTTAATGTTGAAAAGTTTTGATACAAAATGAAAACAATACAAATTTAAAGGAAAAAAGGAAAGTGGAATAAATAAGAAATAAGAGGGGCCAAAAAGAAGAAGAAGATAAAAAGCAGTGACTTTTCATCTTTTTTACAGTTATAAATATATTTATATTTTATCCCGTCTGTCTATGATTACATTGTGTCTCCCTTCTTTCCATATTCTAATCTTTCTAATTATCAAACCCATAAATCAGACCCTAAAATATTTAGCTACTGGTTTCTCCCTAATCAAAAAAGGCAACTTGCCTTTCTTTCTTTCTTTCTTTCTTTCTTTCTTTCTTTCTTTCTTTCTTTCTTTCTTTCTTTCTTTCTTTCTTTCTTTCCTTCTTTCTTTCCCTTTCTTTCTTTCTTTCCTTCTTTCTTTCCCTTTCTTTCTTTCTTTCCTCAGTGTTTGTGCACTACACTAAAGTAAAATCAAGCTATATTATGACTTATTCAGCAACCTACATGAAAAAAATATTTTTCCTATCCCAGCTGAAATTCAGAAACTTATACTTTCTCTAATGATAATTGTCAAAGCCAGAAACAGGTATTAAATAGGGCCGTGAGTAGAGGACATACAAACAATTTGCACAAAAGAGGAAGGAGCAAGAAGTAGAAGAACCAGGAAAAGGGTCTATTGGAGTACAGCCCACTCTTGAAAATCTGGAATGAACTTGGAAATGCCCCTCTTCTAAAATCAATTTGAAAAAACAAAAAGGAATCAGATCATTTAACCTTGCATGAGAATTACACAGGAAGCCAGAAAAACAAGGATGGGAAGGAAGCTTGATTTGGTCATCTTTGTGCTGCATCTCCTTTCCTAGTTGTGGTATCTTGGCCAACACCTAATTTACTGGTTAAATTCACCCCCTGCTATTTTTCCCCACCAACTAACTTTCATGAACTTTTTTTTTTTTTTTACAAAATACCTGAAATGCTACATAAGAAACATGGGAATCTGTCCTAAAAGGGGAACCTTGAGATTAAGAACCTGTCAAAATAGAGGCGATAGATAAATTGCATGCATGGTTTCAATTATAAATGCATTCCCATAATGGGCTTAATAGCTACGTTCCCTAACCCTAAACTCTTCCCATGTTACTTCCCTGATCCAGTTTCTTTCAACTCTGTCTTCTCCTCTTCAAAGTCAGAAACAGACATTTCAGAGGATTAAGAATAGAGAAGGAGACTCCGAATAACTGAATAACAGAGTTGGAAGTCTTCTAGTCTAATGTCCTCCTCAAGCAGGAGACTCTATGCTATTCCGGACAAAGGGTTATCCAATCTCTTCTTGAAAGCCTCCAGTGATGAAGAACCCACAACTTCTGAAGATAAACCACTCTTTAACTGTTCTCACTGTCAGGAAATTTCTCCTTAATTCTAGGATGGCTGTTTCCTTGATTAGTTTCCACCCATTGTTTCTTGTTCCACCTTGAGGTGCTTTGGAAAATAGGTTGATCCCCACTTCTTTGTGGCAGCCCCTCAAATATTGGAAGATGACTATCATGTCACCCCTTCTTTCCATCAGACTTAAGGTAAGGTAAGGGATGGTTTCCACTGTCCAATTGTGCCCTACTTTAGGGGGACAGTTCTCATCTCCATTTCATTGACACTGTCCGAAGACATTTCTGCAGACATGTGGCCAGCATGACATCATGGAGTGCTGTTACCTTCCCACCAAAGTGGTACCTATTGATCTACTTGCATGTTGCATGGTTCCTGCTAGGTTGGTAGGAGCCAAGGCAACAAACTGGAGCTCACCCCATTGTGTGTCCTGGGTTGTCGGCAGAAAAGCTGACAAACACAGCATCCTTAACTGTTGAGCTATTGTGCCTCTTCCATGAGACTAAACATACCCAATTCCTAGCAACCGTTCTTCCTCTGTTTTAGCTTGATGTCAGCTTAAGGCTATAAAACGATGAAGAATAAAAATAAATAAAAAAGGGAACCCTTCAAACAGAGAAAAAAAAAACCCTTTACAATCCTAGAGAAAGCAGCAGCGAAAGTGTTATTTCTTCTTCTTCTTTCCAGGTTACCAAAAGGTTACCCAAAATTACGCAAAGAAATTGCACGAAGGAGCGAGAAGCAGAAGAAACAGGGAAGGGGTTAGGAACATCTGGATGCGAGCTTGGAAATGCCTCCCTTCTAGAACCAAAAAAGAGAACAAGATCGTTTTTTTTTTTACCTTCCATGAGAGCCACCCAGCAAGCCAGAAGAACAAGGACGGTGAGGAAAGTCTGTTTGAGCATCTCTGCGCTGAGTCCGGTTTCCCGCTTGTGGTCTGGAGAGAGAAGTGGTGCTTTTGTCGGGGTGAACAGCTTATTTATTGCCTAGATTCTCCCCCCCCCCTGTTATGCGTCAGGGAATCCCCATCCTACTCACTTTCACTTCCCATGTATTTACATTTTCAAAGAAATCATTCTCTAAGGTCACAACACCCACAATCGTGGACTGCAGGTTCCCTTTTCCAAAAACTGTGCTTTGTTTTTTAATTTGATATTTTTCCTCATGAATAGACATGTCTGTGGAACCACTAAGCAATCATCTTGACAGGTCAGCACCTTTCATAGTAATTTAAGTTGCTGATGAGCCAATGTTTGAGATTTTGGCATTCAAGCCGGGATGTGGTTTTTGATTTGACTGTTTGAACCCCCGTGGCCTGTGGTTTATTCTTTCACCTTTTTATGAGTGAAGAGCCAGGGCGACGCAGTGGTTAGAAAGCAGTATTGCAGGCTAACTCTGCCGACCGCCAGCAGTTTGATCCTGGCTCAAGGTTGACTCAGCCTTCCATCCTTCCAAGGTCGGTAAAATGAGGACCCAGATTGTTTGGGGGCAATATACTGACTCTGTAAACTGCTTAGAGAGGGCTGTAAAGCACTGTGGAGCAGTTTATAAATCTAAGTGCTATTGGGAGGGAGGGAGGGAGGGAGGGAGGGAAGGAAGGAAGGAAGGAAGGAAGGAAGGAAGGAAGGAAGGAAGGAAGGAAGGAAGGAAGACAAGAAAGAAGGAATGGAAATAAGAAGAAAGGAATGGAAATGAGAAGTAAGGAAGGAAGCCATAGTGGCACAGTGATTAGATTGCAGTATCACAGACTGATTCTGCCAACTGCCAGCAGTTTGATCCTGACCAGCTCAAGGTTGACTCAGCCTTCCATAGTGCTGTAAAAGCACTATGAAACAGTATATAGTCTAAGTGCTATTGTTATTATTCTAGTCGCTGTTTTTCAAGTAAATCTTAAAGTTGCCACGTTTGAAAAACACTGCTCTCATTGTCAATGTTCGTGCCGGTTTTAAGCTATGATAAAGTAAAGAAATATTATTGATACTAAATAATAAAAGAAAAAGAATTAGTTTTTATAATTTTCTGGGTTTTTTTTTTTTCATTTACTTAAAAAAATACAGGTAATCCTTCGTTTACAAGCATCCATTTATTCTGCCTTGTAGGTAGCTGGTCTCACTGCTGTCACTCCTGCCTCTTCTCTGCCCTGCGTGCTCTCAGATCGGCTGGAGGAGGCTGTTTTCCCTCATCCATCTTGACAGAGCTGTCCTGCTGCAGCTGTGCCTCAACTGCCCCGTGTTCAACCGCCTTTTTATCTGGCCACTCCCCCTGGGACCGCTCCAGTGAGGTGGCCGTTGGTGCAGTCCTGTTACAGGCTGAGCTTGCCGGAGATCGGCGAGGAGTGCTGCCACGGCTGATGGGAGATCCAGCTGCCACTCCTTGGGCACCATCTGTGGAGGTCGCGCAGTGCTTCCAGAGACCTCGGACGTTCACCGAATGGTGGCTATAGGCAGTGGTGGGATTCAGCCAGTTCGCACCACTTCGGGAGAACCGGTTGTTAACTTTCTGAGCAGTTTGGCAAAGTGGTTGTTGGAAGAGATCATTAGGGCAGAGAACCGGTTGTTAAATTACTTGAATCCCACCACTGGCTATAGGGAGGGGGCATGTCCAGCCAGCCGAAGGGCATGGAGCCTTGCTGATAAAGCACGCTGGGAGGTGAATGCTCCCAGTTCTGACTTTGCAACAGACTCATTCAACTCGCACTCATTGAGTACTGAGGCTCCGGCCTAATTAATTTTTTTTTGTTGCGTCACAGTTCCTGAACGTTCTTGATTCAGTTCTACCCAGGTCTGGCCTCAGACCTTTGAGACTGTGCTTCCTCCTGGCTTGGAGTTACCTTGAGACATGTCACATTCCCCCCCCCCCCCATGTCCCTGGGACCAGTTTATCCTCCTCCCAGTTTCCTCCTCCCACTGCAATCTTGTCTCCCCTGGTCCTTCTCTTCACAGCCTCCCACCGACCGGTACGCTCTCATAGAGAGGGGCTCCTCCGGGTGCCATCAGCCAAGCAGTGTCAACTGGCGGCCCCCAGGGGGAGGGCCTTCTCTGTGGGGGCACCCACTATCTGGAATGAGCTCCCCCCGGAGATACAGAGGATCCCGGATCTGCGCACTTTCCGCCGTGCTCTTAAGACCCTCCTATTCCAGCAAGCCGGCCTGGCCTAATTTTCTCCCCTTTCTTTTAAATTTTTAAATTGGAATTTTAATTTGTTTTAAATTATTGGGATTTTTAATTGTCTTGGGCTAAATTATTTAATTTGGTTTTAATTATGTTTCTAACTTTTGTATTTATTTATTTTATTCTGTGCCTGTTCACCGCCCTGAGTCCTTCGGGAGTAGGGCGGTATATAAATTTAATAAAACAAACATAAAACAAACACTAGACTAGCCATGCCCAGTTCCTGTAACCGTTCTTCATATGTTTTAGTCTCCAGCCTCCTAGTCCTCTTTGTTTGTTTGTTTGTTTATTTATTTATTTATTTATTTATTTATTTATTTATTTATTATTCGAATTTCTATACCGCCCTTCTCCTTTCGGACTCAGGGCGGTGAACAGCCAAAATAAAAAACATTTATACATAAGTACGATTAAAAATAGATTTAAAATAATTAAATTTGGCCCATAGTTTAAAATTTATCAATTTAAAATCCATATCAAAATTTAAAACCAACCATAAAATCATAAAATCAAGAGAGACCGGCTAACTGTTGCTCTTCTCTGCACTTTTTCTAGAGTCCCAACATCTATTTTGTAGTATGGTGACCAGAATTGGTTGCAGAATTCCAGTTGTGATCTTACTAGGGCTTTATAAAGTCTTTTTATACATGCTGCAGTGTTTTAATCACCACACTTAATTGTTCTCACTGTCAGGAAATTTCTCCTTCTTTCTAGGTTGGTTCTCTGCTTGTTTAATTTCTATCTGTTACTTCTTGTCCTGCCTTTAGATGCTTTGGAGAATAGGTTGAACCCCTCTTCTCTGTGGCAGCCCCTTAACGTGTTTTCCCAAAAATAAGACCTCCCCAGATAATATGCCAAATTGGGCTTTTGAGCGCATGCGCTAAAATAAGCCCTCCCTGAAAATATTTAAACGCACGCACAGCTGGTCCCTGCCATTTCCTCTGGTTAGGGTTAGGGAGACAGAGCTGGAAATCAGCTAATAAGGCAAGAGGAGCCCCATCCAAGAGGATGGCAAGAGGAGCCCCATCCAAGAGGAGCATAGGACCTAGTTATCTTCGAGACCGCCTGCTGCTACCGATAACCTCCCATCGACCCGTGCGCTCCCACAGAGAGGACCTCCTCGGGGTGCCATCAGCCAAACAATGTAGGCTGGTGACCCCCAGGGGGAGGGCCTTCTCTGTGGGGGCACCCACCCTCTGGAACCAACTGCCCCCTGAGATGGGGAGAATCCAAGACCTCGGTGCCTTCCGCCGTGCCCTTAAAACTTTCTTTTTTCATCAAGCCGGGCTGGATTAACATATTTTTAAATTTTTAATTTTTAATTGGTTTGTCATTTTAAACTGGGGCCAAATTAATATATATATATTAAATTGTTCTTAATGTTTGTATTGTATGTTTTTATCTGGCTGTACACCGCCCTGAGTCCCTTGGGAGAAGGTGCGATATATAAATTTGAAATAAAAATAAAAATAAAAAAAATCTTGCTCCATGCACACCAAAATAATAAGACCTCCCTGAAAATAAGGCCAAGTGCTTATTTCGGGGTTCAAAAAAATATAAGACAGACTCTTATTTTCGGGGAAACATGGTAGATATTGGAACACTGCTACTATATCATCTCACTCATAGTTCTTCTTTTCACCAGACAAGACATATCCAGTTCCTGAAACCAGTCCTGATATGTTTTAGCCTCCAACACCCTAATCGTCTTAATTATCACCTCTGCACTCTTTCCAGAGTCTCAATATCTTTTTTATAACTAATAGTTCTAACAGTTCCCTCTTAATTTGCGTTTAGGAGAAAAGCTAATTAATTAATTCTGGCCATTCTAGTTCTTTAAAAAAATTATCAGACAATCAACGTAGCCTGCATTATCTTTTCGCTCTCTTTGCTGATGACTCACCACAATCTCGAAACTGAAAACCACATCTAGCTTTCAGGAGAAAGCTCTGTTTTCAAGGAAAAGGAAGGATCTGACTACCAAACACAGTAAGGGGAAGTCCAAAATATTAATTAAGGCAGTCAGTGGATTCTGGTTGTTATTTCTTGTAAGAACCCAGGAATATTTTGAAGAGAATTTAGTTCACTTGGTGTCAGGGTTCCAAGTAATAATCCCATATCAAGCAAAACTCTGAGGCAGTTGAAGTCCTCAAGGAAGAGCTTTATTGGAAATATCATATTGGCACAGATCTGGTGAAAACTGACTCTGAAGGTTCCCGCTGTTTTCACCTAATTAAAAGTAAAAGTTTGTCCCTTCCCCCCCAGACCCTCAGTCACATGGTCCAATCAGCCTCGGTCTCCTCCTTCTGAACATCTGCAGGAATGTCCTTGGTTCCCAAGGGAAAGCATTTTGTTTTGGCTACAGCATCCCAGCTACCGTGTTTTCCCAGAAAATAAGACCTACTTAGAAAGTAAGTCCTAGCTTGATTTTTGCATGTACGCACAATATTTATTTATTTATTTATTTATTTTCCAATTTATATACCGCCCTTCTCCCTGAGGACTCAGGTCTGTGTACAGCCGAATAAAAACATAAATTACAAACATTAAAATAGTAGTAAAAGAATTCCGAACATTCTGTTGGAATTAGGATGTTACCCTAATATGGGTGATGGAGTTAACAATCCAGTTGAAAGACATTATAGAAGACATTATATGGATTACAAGTTTAAAGTCATTGATTTTATCTATATAAGGGAATATTTTTTTAGCAGGATGGGCAGAAGAATAAAGATATTAAGAATTGTTATTTTGTAGGAAAGTGGGTGGAGACAGGCTAGCTTATTGTTTGTTTATTTATGGGAGTGGAGGAAATGGATAGACTATGAGTTGAATAAATGTTAAATTAGGATCTATTATATAGTTTTATAGTGGAAGGCTGCTTTGAAATGTTATATTAATATACACAAAAGATTAAATATTAAATTAGGATTTATTATATAGTTTTAAAGTGGAAGGTTGTTTTAAAATGTTATATTAATATACATAAAAGGTTTGATTTAAGAGATATATGTATGGGGGAGGAGAAAAAGGGCAGATTATTGCTAAATTGGGTGTTATTATAATATTACTATGCTAAATTAGAAGTTATTACACAATGTTACAGTAGAATGTTATTTTGAAATGTATAGTAAAAGGGGGATATAATAATATTATTAGAAAGAAAGGGTCAATATTTGCGGGATGGAGTAAGGGGATGGTAAAGTATTATATAATCTGTTATGAATTTGGATTTTACTTTGAAGAAGTCACAGGGGGAGGGGTGGCGAGGGGAGGTTAGGGAGGAGGGGGGAGAAAAAAGGGGGGAAAATCTGTATTTGAAAAACTTTTTCAATTAAAAAAAAAAAGAATATATATAAATTTGGCCCCGTAATTTAAGAACAATAACAAACCCATTTAAAACATTTAAAAAATTAAGAAAAAAGTTAAGCCAGCCAGGCTTGCTGAAAAAAAAAAGGTTTTAAGGGCCCGGCAGAAGGCACCGAGGTCTTGGATTCTCCTTATCTCTGGGGGCAGTTGGTTCCAGAGGGTGGGTGCCCCCACAGAGAAAGCCCTCCCCCTGGGGGTCACCAGCCTACATTGTTTGGCTGATGGCACCCCGAGGAGGCCCTCTCTGTGGGAGCGCACAGGTCGATGGGAGGCCGTCGGCAGCAGGCGGTCTCGAAGATATCTAGGTCCTATGCCATGGAGCGCTTTAAAGGTGATAACCAACATCTTGAAGCGCACCCGGAAGACCACTGGGAGCCAGTGCAGCTCACGCAGGAGAGGTGTTGTATGGGAGCGCCATGCAGCTCCCGTAACTACCCACGCAGCCGCATTCTGGACCAGTTGGAGCCTCTGGGTGCCCCTCAAGGGGAGCCCCATGTAGAGAGCGTTGCAGTAGTCCAGGCAAGAGGTGACGAGGGCATGAGTGACTCTGCGCAGGGCATCCTGATCAAGAAAGGGCCGCAACTGGTGTATCAGGCGGACCTGACCAAAAGTCCCCTTGGCCACAGCTGTCAGATGTTCCTCCAAGGACAGCTGCATATCCAGAAGGACACCCAGATTGCGGGCCCTCTCTGAGGGGGCCAAAGACTCGCCCCCGATAGTCAGAGATGAAGTCATCTGACTATGTCGGGATGCCGGGAACCACAGCCACTCAGTCTTGGAAGGGTTGAGTTTGAGCCGGTTTCTCCCCATCCAGATCCGCATAGCCTCCAGGCACCGGGACTTCAAGGGCATTGTTGGGGTGGCCAGGGGTGGAGATGTACAGCTGGGTGTCATCAGCGTACTGGTGGTACTTCACCCCGAAACCATGGATGATCTCGCCCAGCGGCTTCACATAAATGTTGAACAGTAGGGGCGAGAGAACCGACCCCTGAGGCACTCCACATATGAGAGGCCTCGAGGTCGACCTCTGCCCCCCTGCCAACACGAACTGCGACCGGTCGGAGAGAAAGGAGGAGAACCACCGTAACACAGTGCCCCCCATCCCCAACTCTTCCAATCGGTGCAGCATGATACCATGGTCGATGGTATCAAAAGCCGCTGAGAGGTCTAACAGGGCCAGAACAGAGGAGCAACCTCTGTCCCGAGCCCTCCAGAGAGCATCTACCAATGCGACCAATGCCATTTCCGTGCTGTGCCCAGGCCTGAAACCCGACTGGAACAGATCTAGATAAGACGTTTCCCCCAGGTACTGTGGAAACTGTCGTGCGACCACACTCTCAACAACCTTCACCACAAAGCAAAGGTTGGAGACAGGACAATAGTTGGCTAATACTGCCGGATCCAAGGAAGGCTTCTTGAGGAGAGGCCTCACCACCGCCTCTTTCAAGGCTGTGGGGAAGTAACCCTCACTCAGGGAAGCATTAATAATTCCCTGGAGCCAGCCTCGTGTAACCTCCCGGGAAGCCAGTACTAACCAGGAGGGACACAGGTCCAGTAAACATGTGGCCGCACTAAGTTTCCCCAGAATCCTGTCCACGTCATCAGGGGTCACAGAGTCAAACTCTTCCCAGATAACATTCTCAAGACTATTCCTCGCCACCCTGCCCAAATCTACCCAGTCAGAGTCCAACTCCCCCTGGATCTGAGCGATTTTGTCATACAGATATTGTCCGAAATCCTCCACCCTGCCTTCCAGGGGGTCCTCCCGCGCTCCCGGGTGAAGCAGGGAGTGGGTCACCCTAAACAGGACGGCCGGACGATTCTCTGATGATGCAATAAGAGTGGAAAAGTGGTTAAACTTTGCCGCTTTTATCGCCACTAGGTAGGTCTTAATATGCGACCTTACCAGTGTTCGGTCAGATTCAGTGAGACTGGCCTTCCAACAGGCTCTCCAGGCGTCATTTCCGGTGCTTCATCTCCCTCAACTCCTCGGTAAACCAAGGAGCCGCAAGGGATCGGCACCGGGTCAGAGGCCGCAAAGGCACGACTCGATCCAAGGCCCCACCAGCCGCCTGATCCCAGGCAGCCACCAGGTCCTCGGCCGAGTCGTGTGCCAGATCCTCAGGAAATGGCCCAAGCTCCATCTGGAACCTATCAGGATCCATCAGGCGCCTGGGGCGGACCCATCTTATTGGCTCCGCCTCTCTGTGGCAGGGTGTAGCGGTTCGAAGGTCCAGGCAGAGGAGCGAGTGATCTGACCATGACAAGGGTTCCATGTCTATATCCCCTATAACAAGATCACTCGACCACTGGCCAGAGACAAAAATCAAGTCCAGAGTGTGTCCCCCCACCCCCGTGAGTGGGGCCATGAACTAACTGGGTCAGGTTCATGGCCATCATGGAAGCCATGAACTCCCGAGCCATCCCAGACGTTTCACCAACGGATGGCAAGTTGAAATCACCCATGACCATAAGCCTGGGTGTATCAACTGCCACCATGGCTATCACGTCGAGTAGCTCAGGCAGGGCCGCTGCCACACGGCAGGGAGCCAGGTACATAAGCAGCAAGCCCATCTGAACCCCATGACCCCATCTCACAAAGAGGGACTCACATCCGGCAATCTGAGGCACAGTGGTCTCCCTTGGACCAAGACCTTCTTTAATAATAACCGCCACCCCCCTGCCCCTCCCCTGGGCTCTTGGCTGATGGAATGCTCTGAAACCTGGTGGGCACATCTCGACCAGAGGGACCCCTCCTTCCAGTCCCAACCAGGTTTCCGTGATACCTGCCAGGTCCGCTCCCCCCTCCTGAATAAGATCGTGAATGAGGGGGGCCTTATTTACCACAGACCTGGCATTACACAGCATCAGCCCCAGGCCCAGGTCCTGAGTATTTGAGCCACCTAGTATCCGAGAGGAGCCTTGGGGACCGGGGCGCACAATTGGTCTCAAACAGCGAGTGCGCACCCCCAGCACATGGTATGGTCCTCTGCTCCCGCCATATCTGCCCCTCCCAACCACCGTGCTGATTGTACATCCCTCATTAGGAAAGCCCTCTGCCCCCTCCCCATTCCCTCGTCCTGTACCCTCCAAACCGTTACCCCGTGCCGGGCTCGGCTCTGACCTTGGTGGATTACCTCCCCCCCATCCCCTTTGGTCGTTCTCCCAGTTCCCCTTAAAAAATTATTAAAAACCCTAATTAAAAGACCCCTTAATCCCCGCTTTGAAACATGCCACCTCTCGGGGCTCCAAAGCCCATCCTTAAGGTAGGCCTTTGATAACGTGGAAGGCCATCGCCGCGAGAGGGGGGCATCTCACAGCGCAAGCAGGTCTGCCGAGGTATAGGCCATACATAGATGAGAGGTAAAAAGTCTGGTCAGGAGTGTGATAAATAGTCTAAAGGTGCTGGAGCAAGATGGATCTCAGTAAGCTGGACTCCACTGCCCTCTCACGGCAGTGGGAGGGGTCCCGTGTCATTTCGCCAAAATCGGAGGTAAGGATCCAAGCCACCCTCTCACAGTGGCTAGCCCAGATGGAAATGGCTCAGGAAAGTCAGATGGTCTATTCCTCCATTGGTGAAAGGCAACAGCTCCCTCAGCTCCCGCATGACAATTGCCCAGACTCCCTCCAGCTGGGGGCTCCGATGAGAAAGGGAGCCGAACCATAGAGGCACGATGATATTAAACCCGAGGGAGAGAAGATGTTCAAAAGGGAGGGGTAACATACAGCTGGACACAATCTAGAGGCGGGAAGCCGGAGACCAGGCCACAGACCCGGGGGGGGGGGGAGACCAACCGAGGTGACCAGATGACCAGTTTTTGGCTGCACTCCAGCCTCTCCAACCCCCAGAACTTCATAAATTTCCCCACTCGTATCTCCCGCCTCCAGACTCCAGCCCCCAGATCAGATGGTCTATTCCTGGTATAGATGGTAAGGCCGGAAACAAGCTGGCCGTATCTCCCCCCCCTACTTTGCTGTTAAGCACCAGGCCGCTGGTGCCCTCTCCCCAATATAAGCCCTCTCCCCAAAATAAGCCCTAATTAAGACCCTGACCACTGCAAGATGTATGAGTAAAAATTAAGCTAGGGTTGGGATGGGGGGGGATGCCCTATTACTTATCTTCGGACAGTTGCAGCCAGGTGCCGAACACCTCGATCCGTTTCTTCTGCAGCCAGCAAGGCTTTCCTGAAGGCCTCTGTAGCCGATAACAAAGCTCTGGATTGATCCTAAGATCTCTTTGGCTGCAACCAGTGGTGGGATTCAAATAATTTAACAACCGGTTCTCTGCCCTAATGATTTCTTCCAACAACCAGTTCACCAAACTGCTCAGAAAGTTAACAACCGGTTCTCCCGAAGTGGTGCGAACTGGCTGAATCCCACCACTGGCTGCAACTATCCAAAGCTGAAGAAGTTCCTGAAGGCCTCTGACAGCAAAAAGGAGGCCGGAGGTGATGCATGCAAGTGATGTAGGTCAGTGGACGACATACCCCCTGAAAATAAGACCTGGTGCCTTTTTTGCTGGCAAAAAAATAATAATAATAAGACAGGGTCTTATTTTTGGGGAAACACGGTATCTCTATTCCCCCCTTCCTATCCCTCTGTTCCAGTATGTGTCAGCACTGAAGCGGAAAAATAAAAATGCCCTCAATTCAGCAAACTTCGGGGTTGACACTTAGTAGTGGACTACAGAAGATCCTCAACTAACAACCAGTCCCTTTAGTGACGGTTCAAAGTTACAATGCCACTGAAAAAAAGTGACCTTGGATCATTTTTCAAACTTCCCTCAGAAGGCAGAGATCACAAAAGAGGATGATGATTATTTATTATTATTTTCTTTAATTCGTTTCATTTTGAAATGAAACAAAACAGGACCGCAGAATGACAGCTAATTTAATCAAGCACAGAACACAGCTCCCAGTATCCTTTTTTCCCCCTTTAGCATGAGCCAAAATATTAGCACTCCTCTATCTTGTATTCTTTGGCTCAAGTACAAATAACTGTTTTGTCTTTTATTTTTTATACGTTTATTTTTCTGAGCCTGCGACTCTTAAGCCCACTCCGTACCAAATCCAGCTTCAAAAGAGAAACATTTCTTGAGCTAGCTTCAGAGAAAGAAAGGAAGGTCCATGCTCCATTTCCTAATTTTTGATCACTCCTTTAGCCGAAGGCATGAAGGTTAAAAAAAGTCAAGATGGCAGCTTTAATCACTTTGTGGCCACCATCTTGATTTTTTTTAACCCTCTTGCAGATGCCTCAGTTGTCAGATGATGAAATTTTCCAACAAAAAATATAATGCAAGTGAAATACAAACACACACATTTAAAATCGTGTCAGATTTGTGCCTGAGGCTTTATATTGGTTGAAAAATACAAAAATACAAAAATACATTGAACAAAATCAGATACAGATATGGATGCTAGGGCAAAGCTTTATTTTTGTGTCAGATGTGTTGGTTGTGTAAATCAGCCAGTTTGGTAAATTTATCGTTTGAGTACGTGACAATCAAAGGAATTTGGGTTTATTCAGCAATCAGGTTAAAATGTATTTTGAGGACGTATTGTGTCCTCAAGGCCAGACAGAGAATAGTAGAATGACATTTATTGAAATATTGAAGAAAATTTATCGTTTTGAGTGTGTGGGAATGCAGGATTTGGGTTTATTCAGTAATCAGGTTCATGGAATATAGATTATGAATCTTCAGAAGTTGGTTATGTATCTAAAGGAAGAGAAGTACTTGTGAAGCAGCTCGTCCAAAACTTAGTTTGAACTTCCTTTTCTGACATTGTTTCTGTACATAATTGCCTGTAAAGAAAACAGAGGAAGTAGGACACTTGATTAGTTTTCTCAACCTACAAAAAGTTGCATTGAAATTTAATGGCCCTCTTCTGATTGTTCGGCTCCATGTTCTGACTGAGAGCTTGATGAAAGCTTAAGAATCATAAAACGAATAACAGATTAATAGAATAGCAGAGTTGGAAGGGACTTGGAGGCTTCTAGTCCAACCTCCTGCTTAAGCAGGAGACACTATACCATTGCAGACAAATGGTTGACCAATTTCTTCTTAAAGACCTCCAGTGATGGTGCTTCTATAACTTCAGGAGGTAATCTGTCAGGAAATTTTTGCTTAATTCTAGATTGCATCTCTCCTTGATTAGTTTCTATCCATTGCTTCTTGTCCTGCCTTTAGATACTTTGGAGAATGGCTTCATACACACACACAACCTTCTTTGTGGCAGCCCCTTAAATATTGGGAGACTGCTATCCTGTCACCCCAGTCCTTCTTGACATTAAACTAGATCAGTAGTGGGTTTCAAAAATTTTTAATACCGGTTCTGTGGGTGTGGCTTGGTGGTCATGTCATGGCTTGGTGGGCGTGGCTTGGTGAGCGTGGCAGGGGAAGGATACTGCAAAATGCCCAAGATGCCCTACGTACCGTTACTTATGCGCTGGTCACCTCCCGTCTTGACTACTGCAACGCTCTCTACCTAGAGCTGCCCTTGAAAACCACTCGAAGGCTTCAACTGGTCCAGAATGCGGCTGCGCGGGTTGTGATGGGAGTGTCCCGACACTCCCATGTTACACCCCTCCTGCGCGACCTGCATTGGCTACCGGTTGCCCTTCGGGTGAGGTTCAAGGTGCTGGTTATCACCTATAAAGCCCTTCATGGCCTAGGCCCGGGATATTTGTCGGACCCCTTGCAGCCAGCAACAATCTCCAATCACCCGGTGCGTTCCCACAGACAGGGCCTCCTCAGGGTGCCGTCGGCCAGACAATGTCGGCTGGCGACCCCCAGGGGGAGAGCTTTCTCTGTGGGTGCACCCACCCTTTGGAACCAACTTCCTTTGGAGCTCCGGATGGCCCCTGACCTTCGCTTGTTCCGCCATGATTTGAAGACCTGGCTGTTTCGCAGCCTGGACTGATGGGGGGGGGGTTTCTTAATAGATTTTAAATTAATTTTAAATTGTTTTAATTTGGACTTTTAATTTTATATCGTTTTAATGTGCAATTGTGCATTTTATTGTTGTGAGCCACCCTGAGTCCATTGGAAATAGGGCGGCATATAAATCGCATTAAACTAAACTAAACTAAACTAAACTAAACTAAAATCCCCTTTCTCTCCCCATTCCAGGGAAAGGTTATTGCAAAATCCCCATTTCCTCCCAATCAGCTGGGACGTGGGAGGCAGAGAATAGATGGGGGTGGGGCCAGTCAGAATTTTTAGTACTGGTTCTCTGAACAACTCAAAATTTCCGCTACCGGTTCTCCAGAACTGGTCAGAACCTGCTGAAACCCACCTCTGAACTAGACATACCCAACTCCTGCAACTGTTCTTCATAGGTTGATAGCCAAATGATGAAAAATATATAATAAGGGAATCCTTCAAACAAGGAACATTCCCTTTAAATCGTAGAGAAAGCAACAGCCAAAGTGATAGTTTCTATAGGAAAGAAATCCCATTGCTAAGAAAAGGTCTCAAGGGATGTTTTAAACACCAAGTCAGCCAGGAATTAATGCAGCTATGTAGAATAACGAGCCACCTGGAGTCAGAACTGATTAAATTATCCTCTGGACTGTCTAAGCTTCCCCTCTCTTTGCTGGCTTTCTTGCAAAAGTGGCAAACAAGTCACAAGTACACAGCAGGAAATGTCTGGCAATGAGCTAGGATTCGGATGTTTCGAGGACCTGCTATGAGTAATTTTGTGCTAAAGATGAGAGATGTGATCAATGCTAACCTTGTGATAGAAATCACAGAGACTGATATGCAGTAAATAATAAAGTCAGTTTAAATATATATACAGTACATTGTGTTGTTTAAGTGTTCCCTTTATTTTTTTTGAGTGGCGTATATAGATATATAAATACCTGAGCCAACTTTTACTTAGAATGTTTGATTCCCAAGCTCGAGGCTGTCTATTTGTGCAGGAATAAAGAAAGATGGGAAAAAAAAGATTTCTTTCCATGTTCCAGCTTGATTTATTGGTCCTCAGACACAGCTAAAGCTCACAATCACTGCTTACCTGATGAATTCTCCTGCCTTGGTCCTCATCAAGGTTCAGACAGCGTTTTTGGCCATTTCTAAAGATCACTCTGCATATATGCAAAGAGAAACAAATTAGTAACCAAAGGGTTGTTTGATGTTATTAACATTCAACATTAACTGACTGTCAGTGCAACTGTTGTGAAGCTGACCCATCTGTGTGTTTGCATGGATCCATGGACCCATGGATTTGCAACTAGACATTTGGTTGACTTTTTAAAAATAATTATTTTTTATTATTTCTGAGGGTTGCTTTTGTTTCTGCCAGCTCAGTGATTGTAGGGCTTGAATTAATTATTTTGTGGTCTGCTCAGACCCTTAAGGTTTACAGTGTATTATATAAATTGAACAAAAGAAATACATTTGTCTGTAGCCCAACCAAAGTACCTTGCTTTTCTCAACCTGGTGGCAGAGGTGAAATCCAATTTTTTTTACTACCAGTTCTGTGGGCGTGGCGTGGCGGGTGTGGCATGGTGTGGTGGGCGTGGCTTGGTGAGCGTGGCAGGGGAAGGATACTGCAAAATCTCCATTCCCTCCCCACTCCTGAGGGAAGGATATTGCAAAATCTCCATTCCCACCCCACTCTGGGGCCAGCCAGAGGTGGTATTTGCCGGTTCTCCGAACCGCTCAAAATATCCGCTACCGGTTCTCCAGAACCTGTCAGAACCTGCTGGATTTCACCCAGGGGTGAAATGTAAAATTTGTTACTACTGGTTCTGTGGGCGTGGCTTGGTGGTGGAGTAATGTGACTGGGTGGGCGTGGCCAACTTTTTAAAAAAAACTTTTCAAAGCATTTTTTCTAATGCTTTGAAAAGCCTCTGCTGATCAGGCAACTCAGCTGGGATTGTCAGAGAGGCTTTTTAAAAAATGCCTCTCTGCCGATCAGGCAACTCAGCTCGGATCGTAAGAGAGGCTTTTTTAAAAATGCTTTGAAAAGCCTCTCTGCCGATCAGGCAACTCATCTGGGATCATCAGAGACTTTTCAAAACATTTTTTTTACCACCTCTTCGGCCAAGAGGTTGCAGGAAAAAATGCTTTGAAAAGCCTCTGATGATCCCAGCTGAGCCACACGATCATCAGAGGCTTTTTTTTTTACTTTTAAAAGCATTTTTTCGTCGGAAGAGGTTGTAGAAAAAATGCTTTTAAAAGTAAAAAAAAAAAAGCCTCTGATGATCGTGCGGCTCAGTTGGGCATGGTGGGGGGGGCAGGGATTTTTGCTACCGGTTCTCCGAACCACCCACCGCCATCGCTACCGGATCGGGCGATCCGGTCCGAACCGGGAACATTTCACCCCTGATTTCACCCCTGGCTGGTGGCCTTGCCCTTGACATCATGTGAACAACGGATTAAGAACAGCCTCAGAGGCTGAACTAAGACACAATGTGCCTGCTTTTCTAGTAGGCATCCTTTCCCCTGTTTTTATGAGCAGGATGGGATGGTCATGAAGAGTGGCGGTGATAGGGGAAAGTCAACCTAAAGATTCAATGGAAAACAGGACTATCTGACCAATTACGCAGAGTCCCTGACTTGCAACCATTCGTTTAGTGACCATTTGCAGTTAACAGCAGCGCTGGGGGAAAAAAAGTGACACATGACTGTTTTTCACACTCATTGCAGCAACTCCTTGGTCACGTGATCAAAATTCGGACTTATGACGGTTGCAACATCCCAGAGTCATGGGATCCGCTTTTGCGACCTTCTGACAAGCAAAGTCAATGGGGGAGCCAGATTCAGGGGTGGGCTGCTGGGGGTCTGCAAGGGTTCGGGAGAACCTCTAGCTAAGATTCTGTGCAGTTTGGAGAACCCCCAAATCCCACTTCTGGCTGGCCCTGTTCTGTCACTGCGTTTTTGTATTTACCAGCAGAGCTCATTATTTCTGGACTGTCAGACTTTCCATAGCTTGCCAAAATTCTTATCAGTAAGCTAACTACGTATATCCGCATTCCTTTCTTTCTACTTCACACTTTTCTTTGTTCTCTTGCCAGAGAAGTCCGGCTGCTGAGAAGTAGCGGGTACGAACTTTACCAAAATGTAAAAATTTAATTATTTTAGATTAGTAAGATGTTTTATTTTCTTCTTTACAATAAATATGAGTTTAATTAGAAGATGTATTCCGGTTTTATTTTTCAAAAGTATACACTAGGAAAATGCCACGATCCAAGCAATTACCCCAGGAAGGTGACAGGGCTAATTGCCTCTGACATGCTCACCCCTCCCCTCCCCTCCCAGGAGTCCCCACGCAGCCCGTTTTGGATGCAGGTAAGTGCAGGATGTGCACAAAGGCTCAGGGAGGATGAAAAACAAGCCTATCGGAAGTTTGGTAGGGCCTCCAGAGCCTGGGGAGGCTGTTTTTGCCCTCCCAGAGGTTCGAGGAAAACCTCCGGAGCCTGGGGAGGGCAAAAACCTCGTCCCGTCTCCCCCGCCATAGTGCAGGAGGCCAACTATGCCACACCCACCACGGCCACACCCATGCAGCAACCGGGTAAAGAACCCCTTGCTAAAATTTTTGAAGCCCACCACTGGCCAGGTACGCTGAACATCGGCGTCACTAACTGAACAACTGCAGGGATTCCCTTAGCAACTGTGGCAAGAGAGGTCGCAAAAGGGGGCAAAAGTCCAGAACTGCCTCAATGAGCAATGGAAATTTCGGGCTCTATTGTGGTCGTAAGCCGAGGACTACTTGTAGAGCAATTCAATAGTTTCGACACGACAAGGCAGCAGGATGCCGCTCAACTACTTACATCAGCTCGTCTTGACTGCAGGTGCTGCCTCGCATATAGAATTCGATTTTAGCCACACGGTTCATAATCACAGAAGACATTCTACTTCCTTTGCATGAACAGCGGTTTTGGCTGGAGGTCTGAAGTCCTGCCAGGGATCATATAGAGAAGGTGAGTTCTGCTCTGACCCAGCCTTAGCAGAAGCAAGAAACAGACTTCTTGTCTGTCACTGCGTTATTTTATTTGCCAGCTGAACTCATCATTTCTGGACTATCTGACTTTCTGTACCTTGCCAAGAATTGTTATCAAAAGCTACTACGCATGTCCATCCACCCACATTCCTTTCACACACTCTTTCCTTTGTTCTCATGCCACGGGGGTGTCGACTGCTGAAAAGCAGCCGGCCCGAATTACTTTCAAAATGTAACAATTTATCTTTCTTAGTTAGTGAGGTGTTTTATTTTCTTTATAACAAATAAATGAGTTTTATTAGAGAACTTTTCTTCGCGTTTCTTTTCAGAATATTGCAACAAGGAGGAGCCACGATCCATCCTCTAATTAACCAGGGTGATTTGTCCCAGAGCCAAACATGGGATTAATCAATGCCCTGACATTGTCATTAAAAAACCCCTCTTTATTTACCTCTTGTGAATTAATGGCATTCACCCACCAAAAAATCCAGGCAATAGTCCTTCGAGCAATTAACTGCAGTAACAGACCTTATCAGTTCCTTGCGATAATTGCAAGGCCGTGAGCTCCCAGCCGAAAGGCTGCAAATTAAGTTTTGGCAAGCAGTGTTTTGTGGCATGAAACACCATGAGCAAAATCTTCAGAAATACGAACGGTTGTCTCCTACGACAACCACTCCCCTTTCCTTCTATTTATTCCCCAGCCAGGGAGGGGCCATTCAGCATCCACATGTGCTTTGCTTCCCGAGTCGACTCCTTGTCTTCCGTTGTTCTCCTCTCCTAACAGCTCTGCGCATACGTGCATTTGGAACAGGTCCTAGCTGTTCTTCCTCCTCACCCATATCAGCCTCCAAAGGTAGCTGCCTCTCCGGTGGCTGGGAAATGTCGGACGGCCCTGGCTCTATCTCTGCGTTGGACACAGAGCATCTATCACAGCCTTCCCCAGACTCCAGAACTGGCCCAAGTTCCTCCCCAACCTCCTCATCGTCCGAATCTGCCGCCAGCTCTGCTGGCAGCTGGCGGGCCACAAGAAGTTCTTTGCCTACCCATCAGAATCATCTACAGCAGTGTTTCTCAACCCAGCAACTTTAAGGTGAGTGGACTTCAGTTTCCCAGAATTCCCTTGCTGGGGAATTCTGGGAGTTGAAGTCCATGTATCTTAATATTGCTGAGGTAGAGAAACACTGATATGATCTATGGGAAGGTTTGTTTCCATCGTATCTCCTAAGAAAACACAAGAAAACTACCAGTTCCCCCACAATATACTGTAATTACCAGTAATATTATCTGTCTATCGATCTGCCCATCCATCTGTCTGTTAATTTAAAAAAAAAAATGTGGAAAAGAATGAAAGCCATACAAAATTTAAAGAATGAAAGGAAAGTGAAGTAAAAAAGAAAATAAGAGGGGCAGAAAAGAAGAAAAAGATAAAAAGCAGCGACTTTTCATCTTCTTTGATCTTCAGTGTAGAAAAAAGGGAGCCATAATGTAACCTCCAACTGAGAAGGTTACATTGTGGCTTCCTTTTTTTTTCCTGTATTCTATCTTTTCTAATTATCAAATCCATAAATCACAAGCAAAAACCTCATTAAGGGTTTCCAGTAAAAATGTATTTATAGTTTTTCCCCAGTCAAACAAGTCAGCTTGCTTTGTTTTCCTTCCTTCCTTCCTTCCTTCCTTCCTTCCTTCCTTCCTTCCTTCCTTCCTTCCTTCCTTCCTTCCCTCCCTCCCTCCCTCCCTCCCTCCCTCCCTCCCTTGGTCTTTCTTTCTTTTTTCCTTCCTTCCTTCCTTCTTTCCTTCCTTCCCTCCTTCCTTCCTCAGTGTTTCTGCATTACACTCAGTAGTGGTATTCAATTACCTTCGCTACCGGTTCACAAATGTGAGCACGTGTGCCACCTCTGTGCATGCGCAGAGCATCCATGAAGATGTCTGGGTGCGTGGGGTGAGCCTCCCGCCGCCACTACCAGTTTGCCCAAACCGGAAAGAATCGGTAGGATACTACCACTGATTACACTAAATTAAAATCAAGCTATATTATGACTTATTCAGCAACGTACAAGAAAAAAAAATTTTTTTCCTATCCCTCAGAAACTTATACTTTCTCTACTGATAATTGTCAAAGCCAGAAACGGACATTAAACAGGGCCGTGAGTAGAGGAAATACAATTTGCACGAAAGAGGAAGGAGCAAGAAGTAGAAGAACCAGGAAAAGGGTCTATTGGAGTACAGCCCACTCTTGAAAATCTGGGATGAACTTGGAAATGCCCCTCTTCTAAAATCAATTTGAAAAAACAAAAAGGAATCAGATCATTTAACCTTGCATGAGAATTATACAGGAAGCCTTGGTGCCACAGGAAACTAAAGTGCTGTTAAGTAGCACCAGCTGCCTATAATTACTGCAAGTTCAAATCTCACCAGGCTCAAGGTTGACTCAGCCTTCCATCCTTTTGAGGTAGGTAGAATGAGGAACCGGATTGTGGGGGCAATAAGCTGACTTTGTATAAAAAAAGAACACCGCTTGGGGGGGGCCCAAAAGCCCTACTAAGCAGGTTTATACAAAAGAATTAAGGCTATTGCTTAACGCATTGTAAGCCGCCCTGAGTCTCCGGAGAAGGGTGGCATATAAATCGAACTAATAAATAAACAAACAAATAAATAAAGCCAGAAAAACAAGGACGGGAAGGAAGCTTTGTTTGGTCATCTTTGTGCTGCATCTCCTTTCCTAGTTGTGGTATCTTGGCCAACACCTAATTTACTGGTTAAATTCACCCCCTGCTATTTTTCCCCACCAACTAACTTTCATGAGCCTTTTTTTTTTTTTTTTTACAAAATACCTGAAATGCTACATAAGGAACATGGGAATCTGTCCTAAAAGGGGAACCTTGAGATTAAGAACCTGTCAAAATAGAGGCGATAGATAAATTGCATGCATGGTTTCAATTATAAATGCATTCCCATAATGGGCTTAACAGCTACGTTCCCTTGACTCTAAACTCTTTCCATGTTACTTCCCTAATCCAGTTTCTTTCAACTCTGTTTTCTCCACTTCAAAGTCAGAAACAGACATCCCAGAGAATTAAGAATAGAGAAGAAGACTCCGAATAACTGAATAACAGAGTTGGAAGTCTTCTAATTCAATGTCCTCCAGCAGGAGACTCTATGCTATTCTGGACAAAGAGTTGTCCAATCTCTTCTTGAAAGCCTCCAGTGATGGAGAACCCACAACTTCTGAAGATAAACCACTCCTTAACTGTTCTCACTGTCAGGAAATTTCTCCTTAATTCTAGGATGGCTGTTTCCTTGATTAGTTTCCCACCCATTGTTTCTTGTTCCGCCTGGAGGTGCTTTGGAAAATAGGTTGATCCCCACTTCTTTGTGGCAGCCCCCCAAACAGTGCTATCATGACACCCGAGTCCTTTTTATTAAACTAGACATACCCGATTCCTGCAACTGTTCTTCCTATGTTTTAGCTTGATGATAGCTTAAAGGACATAAAACAATGAAGAATGTAAAATAAGAGAATCCTTCAAACAGGGAAAGTCCCCTTTAAATCCTAGAGAAAGCAACAGCAAAAGTGATATTTCTTCTGATTTCTAGGTTTCCAAAATTGCGCAAAGAAATTGCATGAAGGATGAAGGAGCGAGAAGCAGAAGAAACAGGAAAGGGGTTAGGAACATCTGGATGTGATCTTAGAAATGCCTCCCTTCTAGAACCAAAAAAGAGAACAAGATCATTTTTTTTTACCTTCCATGAGAGCCACCCAGCAAGCCAGAAGAACAAGGATGGTGAGGAAACTCTGTTTGAGCATCTCTGCGCTGAGTCCAGTTTCCCGCTTGTGATCCAGAGAGAGAAATGGTGTTCTTGTCGGGGCGAACAGCTTATTTATTTGCGTAGGTTCGCCCACTGTTATGCCTTAGGGAATCCCCATCCTATTCACTTTCACTTCCCATGTATTTACATTTTCAAAGAAACCATTCTCTTGGTCCCAAGTATTGTATCTTTCCCAACTATTGATACTTTTCCTTGACGTGTGTTGGCATGTCTGTGGAATCCGTAGGCATTCGTCTTGACAGATCAGCACCTTTCATAGTCAGTAAGTACTAGAGGTAAGTAAGTAAGTACCAGAGTACTGGAAAAGAGCTGATGTGGTTCCCATCTTCAAAAAAGGAAAAAAAACAGACCCAGGAAACTACAGACCAATCAGCCTAGCATCATTACCCGGGAAGATACTGGAAAAGGTAATAAAAAAACAGATCTGCCAACACCTAGAAACGAGTAAAGTAATAACTAGCAGTGAGCACGGGTTTGTTAAAAACAGATCATGCCAAACCAATCTTATTTCATTCTTCAACACAGTGATTAAATTAGTAGACCAGGGAAATACTGTGGACATAATATACTTAGATTTCAGCAAGGCATTCGACAAAGTAGACCACAACCTAATTCTTCATAAGCTAGAAAAAAGTGGGATAGATAGCTTCACCACCAGATGGATTCGCAACTGGCTGACAAACCGTACTCAACGAGTAGTCCTTAATGAGTCTAAGTCTACATGGAGAGAAGTAAGCAGTGGGGTACCACAAGGTTCTGTCTTAGACTCAGTACTCTTCAATATCTTCATAAACGACTTAGATGAGGGAATAGAAGGAGAACTTACCAAATTTGCAAATGATATGAAGCTGGCAGGAATAGCTAACACTCTAGAAGATAGGCTCAAGATCCAGATGGATCTTGACAGACTTGAGCACTGGGCCCGATTTAGCAAAATGAAATTCAATGTAGAGAAAAGTAAAGTCCTACACTTAGGTAAGAAAAACCAAAAGCACACATATAACCTGGGTGAAACCAGGCTTAATAGCAGTGACTGTGAGAGGGATCTTGGAGTCTTAGTGGAAAACCAACTAAATATGAGCCAGCAGTGTGCAGCGGCAGCCCAAAAAGACAATACAATCCTAAATTGCATTAACAGAGGGATACAATCAAGATCAAGTGAGGTACTAATACCACTCTATAAAGCTTAGTAAGACCACACCTAGAGTACTGCATCCAGTTTTGGTCACCACACTATCAAAAACTTGTTGAGATTCTAGAAAGAGTGCAGAGGAGAGTAACCAGAATGATTAGGGACTGAGACTAAAACATATGAAGAATGGTTACAGGAACTGGGCATGGCTAATCTAGTGAAGAGAAGGACCAGAGGAGACATGATAGCAGTGTTCCAGTATTTGAGGGGCTGCCACAGAGAGGAGGGGGGTCAACCTATTTTCCAAAGCACTTGAAGGCCAGACAAGGAATAATGGATGGAAACTGATCAAGGAGAGATTCAACCTGGAAAGAAGGAGGAACTTTATTTATTTATTTATTTATTTATTTATTAAATTTCTATACCGCCCTTCTCCAAATAGGACTCAGGGCGGTGCACAGCCAAGATAAAAAACAAAGCATACAAAATTTAAGAACAATATTAAAATAATTAAATGTTTTGGCCGAAATTAAGATAACCCAATTTAAAATCAATTTAAAATTTAACTCAGGCCAGCCCAGCTTGTTGAAATAAATAGGTTTTCAGGGCCCGACGAAAAATCCGGAGGTCTGTTATTATACGTAACTCTGGGGGAAGGTTGTTCCAGAGGGTGGGCGCCGCCACAGAGAAGGCTCTCCCCCTGGGGGTCGCCAGCCGACATTGTCTGGCGGACGGCACCCTGAGGAGGCCCACTCTGTGCGAGCGTACTGGCCGGTGGGAGGCTATTGGTGGCAGAAGGCGGTCTCGTAAGTACCCTGGCCCTAAGCCATGGAGCGCTTTAAAGGTGGTCACCAACACCTTGAAGCGCACCCGGAAGACCACTGGGAGCCAGTGCAGCTCGCGCAGGAGAGGTGTCACATGGGAGCGCCTCGTCGCCCCCATAATCCCCCGCGCGGCCGCGTTCTGGACCAGCTGGAGCCTCCGGGTGCACCCCAGGGGGAGCCCCATGTAGAGAGCGTTGCAGTAGTCCAGGCGGGAAATGACTAGTGCCTGAGTGACTGTGCGTAGAGAGTCCCGATCTAGAAAGGGGCGCAGCTGGCGTATCAGGCGAACCTGATAAAAAGCCCCCCTGGCCACGGCCGTCAAATGATCTTCTAAAGACAGCCGTGCGTCCAGGAGGACGCCCAAGTTGCGAGCCCTCTCCGTGGGGGCGAGTGATTCGCCCCCAATAGCCAGCGATGGCGTCAGCTGGCTATATCGGGACGCTGGAAGCCACAGCCACTCGGTCTTGGAGGGGTTGAGTCGGAGCAACCGACTCACTTTCTGACAGTGAGAACAATCAACCAATGGAACAGAAGTTGCCTTCAAAAGGAGCTTCATCACTGGAGGCTTTCAAGAAAAGATTGGGCTGCCATTTGTCAGAAACAGTGTAGGGTCTCCTGCTTAAGCGGAGGGTTGGACTAGATGATTTACAAGGTCCCTTCCAACTCTGTTGATCTGTTAAGTTGCTGATGATTCAATGTTTGGGATTTTGGCATTCAAGCTGGGATGCAGTTTTGATTTGACTGTTTGAACCCAGTGGCCTGTGGTTTATTCGAAACGTATTAGTTAAATAAACAATGGGTCTGGTACAAAGTACGAATGAAGATCTGTTGCTCGGTTTGTTTCACCTTTTTATGAGTGAAGAGCCATGGTAGAGCAGTGGTTAGAAGGCAGTATTGCAGGCTAACTCTGCCGATTGCCAGCAGTTCGATCCTGACCGGCTCAAGGTTGACTCAGCCTTCCAAGTTTCGGTAAAATGAGGACCCAGATTGTTGGGGGTGACAGGCTGACTCTGTAAACCGCTTAGAGAGGGCTGTAAAGCACTGTGAAGCGGTATGTAAATCTAAGTGCTATTGCTATTATTCTAGTCACTGTTTTTCAAGTGAAGTCCACACATCTGAAAATTGCCAAATTTGAAATACACTGCTCTGGTTGCTTTCATTGTCTATGTTCGTGCCGGTTTTAAGCTATGATAAAGTAAAGAAATATTATCGAGGTGAAATAATAAAAGAAAAGAATTAGTTTTTATAATTTTCTGTATTTTTTTTTTTCATAGACTTAAAAAAAATACAGGTAATCCTTGGTTTACAAGCATTCATTTATTCTGCCTTGCAGGAAGCTGGGCTGACCGCTATTGCTCCTGCCTCTTCTCTGCTAACGCCCAGCAAGGGAGAAGTTGCTCTGCCATGAATGGGCAGAGATGAGCAGTGAGGGGCATGCCCGAGTGATGTTCCTGCACCGATAACATCTTCCCTTCCCCTGTGGAAAAATCGGGACCTTTTTTACTTTGTCCTAGGGCGATTCCAGGCAAATGGATATCCAATCTCTTCTTAAGAAGCTTCAGTGATGGAGCATCCACAACTTCTGAAGGCAAGTCGTTCCACTGATTGATTGTTCTCACTGTCAGGAAATGTCTCCTTAATTTTAGGTTGCTTCTCTCCTTGGTTAGTTTCCATCCATTGCTTCTTGTCCTGCCTTCAGGTGGTTTGGACAATAGGTTGACCCCATCTTCTTTGTAGCAGCCCCATAGATATTGGAACACTGCTATCATCTCACCCCTGGTCCTTTTTTTCACCAAACTAGACATATCCAATTCCTGAAACCGGTCCTAATATGTTTTAGTCTGCAAGCCCTTAATCAACTTAATTATCTTCTCTGCACTCTTTCCAGAGTCTCAATATCTTTTTTATATCTAATAGTTCTAACATTTCCTTCTTAATTTGCATTTAGGAGAAAAGCTAATTAATTAATTCTGGCCATTTCAAAAATAATATATATATATTAAATTATCAGATAATCAACGTAGCCTGCCTTTTCTTTTCGCTCTCTCTGCTGATGACTCACCATGATCTTGAAACTTAAACCACATCTGGCTTTTAGGAGAAATCTCTGTTTGAAGAAAAAGGAAGGAATCTGGCCGCCAGACACATTAAGGGGAAGCCCAAGATATTATCTTAATTAAGGCAGTTGGTGGATTCTGGTTGTTATTTCTTGTAAGAACCCAGGAATATTTTGAAGAGAATTCAGTTCACTTGGTGTCAGGTTTCCAAGTAATAATTGCATATCAAGCAAAACTCCGAGGCAGTTGAAGTCCTCAAGGCATATCTTTATTGGAAATATCATATTGGCACAGATCTGGTGAAAACCGACTCTAAAAGTTCCCTGGGTTTTCACCTAACTAAAAGTAAAAGTTTGTCCCTTCCCTCCCAGACTCTCAGTCACATGGTCCAATCAGCATACAGTCCAGTTGCTAGATAACCTCAGTCTCCTCCTTCTGAACACCTGCAGGAATGTCCTTGGTTCCCAAGGGAAAGCATTTTGTTTTGGCTACAGCATCCAAGCTACCGTGTCTCCCTGAAAATAAGACCTACTCAGAAAGTAAGTCCTAGCTTGATTGCACCTAATATAAGCCCTCTCCCCAAAATAAGCCCTAATTAAGATCCCGGCCACTCCAAGATGCACGGGGAAAAATTAAGCTAGGCTGGGGATCGGGGGGTGGAGCTGCCCTACTACTTACCTTTAGACGCTGTAGCCAGGCGCCGCACACCTCGTCCCATTTCTTCTGCAGCCAGCAAGGCTTTCCTGAAGGCCTCTGTAGCCGATAACAAAGCTCTGGATTAATCCTAAACTCTGTTACTGGCTACAGAGGCTTTCAAGTAAGCCTTGCTGGCTGCAGAAGAAATGGTCCGAGGTGTGTGAGGCCTGGCAGCAACTTTCCAAAGCCGAAGAAGTTCCTGAAGGCCTCTGACAGCGAAAAGGAGGCCAGGAGTGAGGAACGCAAGTGGACAATATACTCCCTGAAAATAAGACCTCGTGCCTTTTTGGGTGGCAAAAAAAATATAAGACAGGGTCTTATTTTCGGGGAAACACGGTGTCTCTATTCCCCCCCTTACTATCCTTCTGTTCCAGCATATGTCAGCACTGAAGCGGAAAAATAAAAATGCCCTCAGTTCAGCCAACTTCAGGGTTGACACTTGGTAGTGGACTACAGAAGATCCTCAACAAACAACCAGTCCTTTAGTGACGGTTCAAAGTTACAACGCCACTGAAAAAAGTGACTTAGGATCATTTTTCAAACTTGTGACCATTGTAGCATCCCGATAATCACGTGGTCAAAATTTGGCTGCTTGGCAACTGACCCACATTTACGACAGTAGCAGTCTCCTGAGGTCAGGTAATCACCTCTTGAGACAAGCAAAGTCACTGGGGAAGCCAGATTCGCTTAACAACCTTGTTACTAACTGAACAACTGCAGTGATTCAGTGACAAAAAAGTCGTAAAATGGGGCAAAGCTCACTTAACAACTGTTTTGCTCAGCTATAGAAATTTTGCGCTCAATTGTGGTTGTAAGTTGAGGACTACCTGCCTTGCACTTTCTTGTCAGACTCTCGTGATGCCCTTTGTTATATTTCCTTTCCCTCCATCTTTATATTGGCAGGGTCATTGAGTGCATTCCTTGTTTAAGTTGCTGGTTCCAACCTCAAATCATCTGGTGACCATTTATGTTCTAGACTTGGGCATGCAAGCAGGATCGATAGATAAATTCCACCCACAAAATTATTTCTCAGAAAATATTAGGGTGCAGCTTTCCTCAATGTCCAGGAATTGAGAGTTTTATTTATTTATTTTATTTATTTGTCAAACATGTAGAAGATAACAGATATAAGTATAAACATGATTATGAATATAGAAAATGGATACGAATAAATGGGGACAGTAGGACAGGGATGGTAGGCACGCTGGTGCGCTTATGCACGCCCCTTACAGACCTCTTAGGAATGGGGCGAGGTCAGGGGTGAAATGTAAAATTTGTTACTACTGGTTCTGTGGGCGTGGTTTGGTGGGGGGGTGTAATGTGACTGCGTGGGCATGGCCAACTTTTTTAAAAAAAAACTTTTCAAAGCATTTTTTCTAATGCTTTGAAAAGCCTCTGCTGCTCAGGCAACTCAGCTGGGATCGTCAGAGACTTTTCAAAGCACTTTTTTACCACCTCGTCAGCCAAGAGGTTGCAGAAAAAAATGCTTTGAAAAGCCTCTGACGATCCCAGCTGAGCCGTGCGATCATCAGAGGCTTTTTTTAAAAAAACTTTTAAAAGCATTTTTTCGTCAGAAGAGGTTGTAGAAAAAAATGCTTTTAAAAGTTTTTTTTAAAAAAGCCTCTGATGATCGTGCGGCTCAACTGGGCATGGGGGGGGGGGGCACAGGGATTTTTGCCACCGGTTCTCTGAACCGCCCGCTGCCATCGCTACCGGGTCGGGCAATCTGGTCCGAACTGGGAGCATTTCACCCCTGGGTGAGGTCAACAGTAGACAGTCTAAGATTAAAGTTTTGGGGGTTTGGGGATGAGACCACAGAGTCTGGTAATGCATTCCAGGCATTGATCACTTTGTTGCTGAAGTTGTATTTTGTGCAATCGAGTTTGGAGCAGTTCACTTTATTTATTTATTTTTATTATTATTATTTTTAATAGATTAAGAATGTAAATTTGTATTGTGAAGCAAATTATATACCCAGAGAACACAATGTTTATTAAGCAGTAAGAAATGTATTTAATAGAAAATTAATTTTTTTAAAAAACTACTTACATCAGTTCTTCATAAACACAGCTGCTGGTTGGTCTGTGGTACTCGAATTTAGCCACACGTTCCATGTTCACAGACAGCATCCCTCCTCTTTTGCACCAACAGTGCTCACGGCCAGAGGTAGACTGTTCTGCCAGGGATCAGATAGAGAAGGTAAGTTTTTCACCAATTGTTTATGGTAGTGTTTGTCAACCCAAGGACTTTAAGGTGAGTGGACTTCCAACTCCCAGAATTCTGGGAGTTGAAGTCCACTCATCTCAATGTTGCTAAATTTGAGAAACACTGCCGTAAGGTATGGGAGGGTTGGCTTCTAAGCTTTCCATGGGAGGGATGTCTCCTTGAAGAAAACACAAGGAAAATTTTGCTTGGCTGTGTGGGCATTGGCATATGTTCCCCCCCCACACACTTTTTTTTTTTAAGGTGTGTAAAGTGATGGACATGCTTCTTCCCACTCCCCCACTCATCCTGTTGTTATACTAATAACAGAAGTAAGGCAGAACTGGAACTCACAGCCTCCCGATGGCTAGCCTGGTATCTTAACCACAACACCAAACAAAGGGATGAGGTGTGCAAAGTCTTGCTTGCTTGCTTGCTTGCTTTATTTATTTATTTATTTATTTATTTATTTATTTATTTATTTATTTATTTATTTATTTATTTATTAAATTTCTATACCGCCCTACTCCCGGAGGACTCAGGGCGGTGAACAGCCAAGATAAAATACAGATAATACAAACATTAAAAATCCATTAAAATTATTAAATATTTTGGCCGAAAACAAATTTAAAACACCCAATTTATAAAACAGATTAAAACGATTTAAAAATTTAAAAGGGAGAGTTAGGCCAGGCCAGCCTGCTGAAATAAAAATGTTTTGAGAGCACGACGAAACGTGCGCAGATCCGGGATCCTCCGTATCTCCGGGGGGAGCTCGTTCCAGATGGTAGGTGCCCCCACAGAGAAGGCTCTCCCCCTGGGGGCCGCCAGTCGACACTGTTTGGCCAACGGCACCCTGAGAAGCCCCTCTCTATGGGAGCGTACTGGTCGGTGAGAGGCTATTGTTAGCAGAAGGCGGTCTCGTAAATACCCCGGTCCGATGCCATGGAGCGCTCTAAAGGTGGTAACCAAAACCTTGAAGCGCACCCGGAAGACCACCGGGAGCCAGTGCAGCTCGCGCAGGAGGGGGGTAACATGGGAGCGCCCCGTCGCTCCCATAACCACCCGTGTGGCTGCATTCTGGACCAGCTGGAGCCTCCAGGTGCTCCTCAAGGGGAGCCCCATGTAGAGAGCATTGCAGTAGTCCAGGCGGGAAGTAACGAGAGCATGAGTGACCGTATTTAACAAGTCCCGATCCAGAAAGGGACGCAACTGCTGAGCTTGACCTCAGCACTACGTTTCCCCAACCTGGTGCCCTCCAATCTGTTGGCTATAACCTCTATGATCCTCCACCCCAGCTAGCAGAGCTGTAGTGAATGAACATGCTTCAAATTGTTGTCCATAATATGTGGAAGATTCGGATCTTCTCTACTGTTTCATTTTATCTTTTATTTTTTTTCAGTCCCCTCCCCCACTCTCTTAAGGGGGTCCATCTAATGGGACCAAAAAGGGGCCTTGTCTGTGGTGGCTCCTTCCTTGGGGAACATAATCCTTATGGAAATAAGATTGACTCTCACTTTGACATTGTTTTGCAAGGATCTGAAGACATGGGTTCCCAACAGACCTGGGGACCTCAGAATGATAGGGAGCCCATCAAGTGATTAGTTTGATAGTTGTTGCCAGAGGGTGGGAGGTTGGGGGGTTTGTCAGCCACCTGGAGTCACCATGAGTGAGGTGGGAGCCCATATAAAAAGAAAGAAAGAAAGAAAGAAAGAAAGAAAGAAAGAAAGAAAGAAAGAAAGAAAGAAAGAAAGAAAGAAAGAGAGAGAGAGATTGAGAGAGGGGGGAAGAAAAAAGGAAGGAAAGAGAGAGAGAGAAAAGAAAGAAGAGAGAGAAAAAGAAAGAAAGAAAGAAAGAAAGAAAGAAAGAAAGAAAGAAAGAAAGAAAGAAAGAAAGAAAGAAAGATTGAGAGAGACAGAAAGGAAGAAAGGAACATTGTAGTTAAATGGTTTGGCACAAAACAGGAGTCAAGACTCATTGCTCAGTTTAATTCACTTCTTTATTTAAATTCACTGTTTTTCAAGTGAAGTCCACACATCTTAAAGTTGCCAAGTTTGAAAAATACTGCTCTGATTGCTTTCCTTGGCTCCAATTTTTCTGGTTTTAAGCCAAGATAAAATAAATAAATATCATTTATATTAAATAATCCAATCCAATCCAAGTATTAGTTCTTATAATTTTCTGCATTTTTTTCATAAACTGAAAAATACCTTCTAATCCCCAAAGCTCTGATTTATGTCCAGTGAGGAGAAACTTCCCTCAGAAGACAGAGATTAAAAAGAGCATAATATAATTTTTTTTTCTTGAATTCATCCCATTTTTGAAGATACAAAATGAGTCCGCAGAGATTGAGAGCTAATTTAATCGTGCACAGTTCCGAAAAGCCTTGTTTTCTTTTAGCATGAGCTAAAATATCTATCTTAGTTTCTTCAGCTCAGTGCAAACTGAGTGCAAATTGCAAATTGCAATAATTTGCAATTCAGTGCAATGGGATTCAAATTCAGTGCAAATTGCAATAAAAGACAAATTACATTTTTGTCTTTTATTTTTTATACTTTTATTTTCCCCAGCCTGCGACTCTTAAGCCCACTCTGTGCCAAATCCAGCTTCAAAAGAGAAACATTTCTTGAGCTAGCTTCACAGAAAGAAAAGAAGGTCCATGCGCCATTTCCTAATTTTTGATCACTTCTTTAGCTGAGGTAAAAAATGTCAAGATGGCGGCTTTGATCACTTTGTGGCCGCCATCTTGATTTTTAAAAAAAAAAAAAAAAAATCTTGCAGATGCCTCAGTTGTCAGATGATGAAATTTTTCAACCAAAAATATACTGCAAGTGAAATACAAACACACACATTTAAAATCGTGTCAGATTTGTGCCTGAGATTTTATATTGGTTGAAAAATGCAAGCACTATACTTTGAACAAAATCAGATACCGATTTGAATGTTAGATTTCTACAAGGGCAAAGCTTTTTTTGTGTGTCAGATGTGTTGGTTGTGTAAGTCAGCCAGTTTGGTAAATCTATCGTTTGAGTGTGTGACAACCAAAGGATTTGAGTTTATTCAGCAATCAGGTTAAATGTATTTTGAGGACATACTGTGTGAATAAAAGTCAGACAGAGAATAGCAGAATAACATTTATTGAAATATTGAAGAAATATTCTCTTTAACTATAGTAGACTATATACATAAATGCCCACAGAGGACTCAATGGGAGGTATGGTGTGTTATGGTGCCACGGGCTCCATTCTTCGTACAAAATTGCAACGGTACTAAAAAATGATAAAGCTTGGACTGCAATATTACAACACACACAGAACGTGATCAGTAATGGAAGCCTATAATGGTATTAACGGGCATGGCATATAGGTAGTCCGTGACTTACAACCATTCATTTAGTTACAATGGCACTGAAAAAACAGACTTATGATCAATGTTTTACACTTACAACCATTGTACATCCCCATGATTAAAATTCAGATAAACAGTAACAAAGTTGGAAGGGACCTTGGAGGTCATCTAGTCCAACCCCCTGCTCACATAGGAGACCTGTATTAGGGATCCGAACTGCTGAACTGCCGACCTTTCTGATCGACAAGCTCAGTGTCTTAGCTACTGGGCCACCAACTAATTTCTTTTCAAGTTAAAACGGCTCTGAAAGCAGGGATAATTTTGAGATTCAAGACTGCTGCAGCAACTCGCGTGATCAAAATTAGGTTGCTCGACAACTGACTCAAATTTATGATGGTTGCAGTCATATGATCTGCAGGTCATATGATCCTGGTTTGCAACCTTCTGATAAGCAAAGTCAAGGAGGAAGCCAGATTCGAAATCCGTGTTACTAACTTAACAGCTGCAGTGAATTCACTTAAGTACTGTGCAAGAAAGGTCGTAAAATGAAGCAAATCTCACTTTTAACGGTCTTGCTTTTGCAACAGAAATGTTGGGCTCAGTTGTGGTTGTAAGTCAAGGACCATCTGCATTGGTGTAACAAGCATAAAATATTCAGGAGTGAAGGGTGCCTGTATCACATTGTCCTGGCTGATTTGGAAGAATGAAAGTCTTCTATGGTCAGAGATGTCAACATCAAGAGAAAATCACAGACATTTCAACTCCTTGGTTTACCGAGGAGCTGAGGGAGATGAAGTGCTGGAAAAGACGCCGGGAGAGCGGTTGGAGGGCCAGTCTCGCTGAATCTGACCTAACACTGGTAAGGTCGCATATTAAGACCTACCTAGTGGCGATAAAAGCGGTAAAGTTTAATTACTTTTCTGCCATCCGGGAGTGCAGGAGGACCCCCTGGAAGGCAGGGCTGAGGATTTCAGACAATATCTGTATGACAAAATCGCTCAGATCCAGGGGGAGTTGGACTCTGACTGGGTAGATTTGGGCAGGATGACGAGGAACAGTCTTGAGAATGTTATCTGGGAAGAGTTTGACTCTGTGATTCTGGATGACGTGGACAGGATTTTGGGGACACTTAGTGCGGCCACATGTTTACTGGACCCATGTCCCTCCTGGTTAGTACTGGCTTCCCGGGTGGTTACACGAGGCTGGCTCCAGGGAATTATTAACACTTCGTTGAGTGAGGGTCACTTCCCCACTGCCTTGAAAGAGGCGATGGTGAAGCCTCTCCTCAAGAAGCCCTCCCTGGACCCGGCAGTATTGGCCAACTACCATCCTGTCTCCAACCTTCGCTTTGTGGCGAAGGTTGCTGAGAGTGTGGTCCAGCGACAGTTTCCACAATTCCTGGAGGAAACGTCTTATCTAGATCCGTTCCATTCGGGTTTCAGGCCTGGGCACAGCATGGAAACGGCATTGGTCGCGTTGGTAGATGATCTCTGGAGGGCTCGGGACAGGGGTTGCTCCTCTGTTCTAGCCCTGTTAGACCTCTCAGCGGCTTTTGATACCATTGACCATGGTATCATGCTGCACCGGTTGGAAGAGTTGGGGATGGGAGGCACCGTGTTATGGTGGTTCTCCTCCTTTCTCTCTGACCAGTCGCAGTTTGTGTTGGCAGGGGGGCAGTGGTCGACCTCGAGGCCTCTCATTTGTGGAGTGCCTCAGGGGTCGGTCATCTCGCCCCTTTTGTTCAACATTTATGTGAAGCCGCTGGGTGAGATCATCCGTGGCTTTGGGGTGAAGTACCACCAGTACACTGATGACACCCAGCTATACATCTCCACCACAACGATGCCCTTGAAGTGATGTCTCAGTGCCTGGAGGCTGTGCGGATCTGGATGGGGAGGAACAGGCTCAAGCTCAACCCTTCCAAGACTGAGTGGCTGTGGTTCCCGGCATCCCGATATAGTCAGCTGACTCCATCGCTGACTATTGGGGGTGAGTCTTTGGCCCCCTCGGAGAGGGCGCGCAATCTGGGAGTCCTCTTGGATACGCAGCTGTCCTTGGAGGAACATCTGATGGCTGTAGCCAGGGGGACCTTTTGTCAGGTTCGCCTGATTCGCCAGTTGCGGCCCTTTCTTGATCGGGATTCCGTGTGCACAGTCACTCATGCCCTCGTCACCTCTCGCCTGGACTACTGCAACGCTCTCTATGTGGGACTCCCCCTGAAGAGCACCCGGAGGCTCCAACTGGTCCAGAATGCGGCCACGCGGGTAATTACGGGAGCTGCTTGGCGCTCCCACATAACACCGCTCCTGCGTGAGCTGCACTGGCTCCCAGTGGTCTTCTGGGTGCGCTTCAAGGTGTTGGTTACCACCTTTAAAGCACTCCATGGCATAGGACCTAGTTATCTTCGAGACCGCCTGCTGCTACCGACAACCTCCCATCGACCCGTGTGCTCCCACAGAGAGGGCCTCCTCAGGGTGCCATCAGTCAAACAATGTAGGCTGGTGACCCCCAGGGGGAGGGCCTTCTCTGTGGGGGCACCTACCCTCTGGAACCAGCTGCCCCCAGAGATAAGGAGAATCCAAGACCTCGGTGCCTTCCGCCGTGCCCTTAAAACTTTCTTTTTCCAGCAAGCCGGGCTGGCTTAACATATTTTTAAATATTTTAATTGGTTTGTCATTTTAAACTGGGGCCAAATTAATATATATTCTTTTAATTGTTTTTAATGTTTTGTATTGTATGTTTTTATCTGGCTGTACACCGCCCTGAGTCCCTCGGGAGAAGGTGCGGTATATAAATTTGAAATAAAATAAAATAAAATAAAATAAAATAAAATAAAATAAAATAAAATAAAATAAAATAAAATAAAATAAAATAAAATAAAATAAAATAAAATAAAATAAAATAAAACTCATTGCATCCCTCTTGTACTTGTTTTAATAAATTCCTATGGGAAGTGCTTGGGCTTAACATCTAAACCCCAGCAGCTTGATAAGAATAACGCTGTTAGCTTCCAATGTGGATGTCAAAGATTATGAATCCTTCAGAAACTGATTACGTGTCTTTAGGAAGAGAATCATTTGTGAAGCAGCTTCTCTAAAACTCAGCTTGAACTTCATTGGTTGGCATTGTTTTCTCCGATAATTGCCTGTAAAGAAAGCATAGGAAGTATGACCTAAGCATACTGATTATTCCACTACAGTGTCCTACCTGCCAATTACTACTTCAGCTTCAACCACAACAATACACGAGCACGCAATAGATACAAACTTAAAGTGAACCACTCCAGACTCGATTGCAGAAAATACAACTTCATCAACAGAGTTGTTAATGCCTGGAATGCACTTCCAGACTCTGTGGTCTCATCCCAAAACCCTCAAAACTTTAACCTTAAACTGTCTACCGTTGACCTCACCCCATTCCTAAGAGGTCTGTAAGGGGCGTGCATAAGAGCACCAGCAATCCTTCCGTCCCTGTCCTAATGTTCCCTTTAATTGTATTCATTTTATGTATTCAATTCATGCTTATACTTATCTAATATGTACTCGACAAAATAAATAAATAAATAAATAAATAAATAAATAAATAAATAAATAAATAAAATAAAATAAAATAGAAACTTGATTAGTTTTTCTCAACCTACAAAAGGTTGCATTGAAAGTTGATGATGTTCTTCTAAAATCCTTCGGCTTTGTGTTCTGACTGATAGAATAACAGAGTTGGAAGGGACCTTGGAGGTCTTCCAGTCCAACCCCCTGCTTAATCAGAGACCCTATACAATTTCAGAAAAATAATTGTCCACCCTCTTTTTAATAACCTCCAGTGTTGAAGCACCCACAACTTCTGGAGGTTAATTGTCTTTACTATCAGGAAATGTCTGTTTAATTCTAGGTTACATCTCTCCTTGATTAGTTTCCATCCATTGCTTCTTGTCCCGCCTTGAGGTGCTTTGGAGAAGAGGTTGACAACCCCTTTACTTTGTGGCAGCCCCACAAATATTGGAAGACTGCTATCATGTCATCCCCAGTCCTTCTTTTCATTAAACTAGACATACACAGTTCCTACATACTGTTCTTCCTATGGCTTAGCTTGATGATAGCTTAAGCATATAATATGACGAAGAATATAAAATAAGGGAATCCTTCAAAACAGGGAAAGTCCCCTTTAAATCCTAGAGAAAGCAACACCAAAAGTGTTAACTTCTATGGGAAAGGAATCCCATTCCTAAGAAAAGGTCTCAAGGGTTGTTTTGAAGATCAAGTCAATCAGGAATTAATCCAATTATGTAGAATAATGGGCCACCCAAAGTTAGAACTGATTAAAGTTCTGGCTGGATGGTGGAGGATAGGTTCTGAAAAGGATTATGGTGGTGGGATGGAAGGAATCTATTTCTTTGTAGTTGTCTGGTCTTCATCGTCTGATGGAGCTTCTTGGATGAGAAGCGAGACTTCTTCCTCAAGGAAAAAACAGTTGCCTTTTGAAAAAGCACCTTTCAAACAACTATGACCTGAATGACCAAGAATCTCTATAGACGTCTGGCGAGGAGATAAGATTCATAATGTTTCAAGGACCTCCTATGAGTAATTTTGTACTAAATATGACCAGCGTGATCAACTAAGGGTGAACCCTAACCTTGTGAAGGAAATCACAGAGACTGACATGTGGTAAAGAACGAAGAAAGGTTAGTGTATCTGAGCCAATTTTTACTCAGGATGCTCGATTCCCAACCGTGACGGAAGATAAAGGTTGGTGATTATTCCAAAGGACTTCTTCTGAAGGACTTGTTTTGCAACTAATTGGGACTCAGCTGGGAATGAATGTAATTCTCAGCTGTTACAATAAAATAGGTTTGTTTGGGACTAATTGTGTATTGTAATTACTCAGTAAGCCTAGGTCACAACAACAAGTCACAGGTACACAGCTGGAAACGTCTGGCAATGAGCTAGGATTCGGACGTTTTGAGGACCTGCTATGAGTAATTTTGTGCTAAAAATGAGAAATGTGATCAATGCTAACCTTGTGAAAGAAATCACAGAGACTGATATACAGTAAATAACAAAGTCAGTTTAAATATATAGATATATATACCAGTAGATATATATAAATACCTGAGCCAACTTTTACTCAGGATGTTTGATTCCCAAGCTTGAGGCTGTCTATTTGTGCAGGAATAAAGAAAGATGGGGAAAAAAGATTTCTTTCCATGTTCCAGCTTGATTTATTGGTCCTCGGACACAGCTAAAGCTCACAATCACTGCTTACCTGTTTAATTCTCCTGTCTTGGTCCTCATCAAGGTTCAGACAGCGTTTTTGGCCATTTCTAAAGATCACTCTGCATATATGCAAAGAGAACAAATTAGTAACCAAAGGGTTGTTTGATGTTATTAACATTCAACATTAATTGACTGTCAGTGCAACTGTGGTGAAGCCGATCCACCTGCCCTCCCAACTCTCCAGATTGTCAACTGCAAACGCAACATAGCCACACCAGTTAGCCTCAAACAAGGAAGACCTAAGGCATAACTGGTGAAACCATATACAAGATTTCCATAACCCTCTGGGGAAAAACTTTGGAAGTTTTAAAAATCCAAACTATACATCCAGCTCAGGGGTGGGTTCCATTTACCTTTACTACTGGTTTGGAACAGGAGCGCGCACGCGCGCCTCTGGGCATGCACAGAAGTGTCTACACCTGTGCTGATCATCCGTGATGACGTTCGGCTGGGTATGCAGAGCGTCCCGCCACCATTACTAGATGGTTTGCAAGAACCGGACTAAACCGGGAACAACCCACCACTGATCCAGCTACTAGAATAGGTAAAGCAGCTAAGATCATATTGCTCGGATCCTAATTTCAGGATACGATTAACAAAAATCTGAAAAATTCTAGGAGATCCAAACAAGCCTCCTTGTAGACCAATTCAATAGCTTCAAAGGAGAAAGCAGCAGGAATTGGCTCTACTACTTACAGCAGTTCCTGTAAAAAAAATGGGCACCTTTGATCATATGTGGTGGACTTGTGTCAAAGCCAAAAAAAATTGGGCAAAGATACACAGGTGGCTAGAAAAGATTATAGGGAAACATATAGATTTCAAACCTGAATTGTTTTTATTAAGTATAATATCAGGGGAAAAATGATAAGAAAAATACGTACTTAATATTACATGTCTTAACAGCAGCGAGGATTATATTTGAACAATACTGGAAAAATGAAGCTATACTGTGAGATGAGTCAGGAAGATACTAGATTATGCAGAAATGGATAGATTGAAATTGAAAATTAAACAGAAAGAAGATACGGAATATTATCAAACATGGAATCTATTTTACCAATGGTGGTGGGGGGGATCGGGGTGGAAATTAAGAATGTAAATTTGTATTGTGAAGCAAATTATATACCCAGACAACACAATGTTTATTAAGCACTAAGAAATAGAAAATTAATTTTTAAAAAACTACTTACATCAGTTCTTCATTACCACAGCTGCTGGTTGGCCGGTAGAACTCGAGATTAGCCACACGTTCCTTGTTCACATGTTTATGGCCAGAGGTAGACTGTTCTGCCAGGGATCATATAGGAAAGGTGAGTTTTTCACCAATCGTTTATGGCAGTGTTTGTCAACCCAAGGACTTCAACTCCCAGAATTCTGGGAGTTGAAGTCAACTCATCTCAATGTTGCTAAATTTGAGAAACACTGGTATAAGGTATGGGAGGGTTGGCTTCTAAGCTTTCCATGGGAGGGATGTCTCCTTGAAGAAAACACAAGGAATATTTTGCTTGGCTGTGTGGGCATTGGCATATGCTCTGTTTTACTTAATTGCAATTGCTCCCCCCCCCACACACACACTTTTTTTTTCTAAGATGTGTAAGGTGATAGAGATGAAAGAGAGAGAGAGAGAGTTTGAGAGAGGGGGGAAGGAAAAAAGGAAGGAAAGAGAGAGCGAAAGGAAAGAAGAGAGAGAGAGAAAGAAAGAAAGAAAGAAAGAAAGAAAGAAAGAAAGAAAGAAAGAAAGATTGAGAGAGACAGAAAGGAAGAAAGGAAAGAAAGAGAGAGAGCGAAAGGATGGAAGGAAGGAAGGAAGGAAAGAAAGAAAGAAAGAAAGAAAGAAAGAAAGAAAGAAAGAAAGAAAGAAAGAAAGAAAGAAAGAAAGAATAGCCCAGCTGGATTATATTTAGTGATTCTGTTCATATCCTACATATTACCTGGTCCGCTAAAGATCTTCCTCTAATTAAATTGGAATTTTAGACTCACCTGCCTAGGAATAAATCAGTTTAGCCCCTCACCATTATTGGTGTTATTCCCAGGACTACTGGATTAATGTTGCAAAGGTTCAAAGGATCTCTAGATAACAACACTCAGTTAGGTTTTTTCTTTGCTTGTTTAGGCCAGTCCCAATTTTTGTAGCAAACACCTGGAAGTTGGACTGACCCCAGGAAAAAAGTTAGGCAACAATGAGAGCAGCATTTGTTGATTATACACACACACCCAA